>NC_056523.1:33780674-33847309 GCF_019175285.1 Sceloporus undulatus | reverse complement strand
TGACACATCTGAACATTTTCAATACAATTTAGAAATATATTTTAACAAGAGTTGAATTATTCCTGGAGTTGAAACAATTTGAAACTTTCAATACATTCAAGAAAAGTGAAAGACAAGAAGATAGTGAACCCCCATTCAATAAGAATGGCAAAATGTTAACAGGCCTTAATAAAAATAATACCAACAACAACAAAACAGATGTACTTAATATCTATTTTGCTTCAGTTCTCTCACACACACCCAAAAGGGTACTGAACACCTCCACAAAAATCTGATATGGAGATAGGAACCGCCTAGCCAACTTAAATGCATTGGAATCTGCAGGCCCAGATGAACTGCATCCCAAAGTACTGAGGGAACTTGCTGATCAACTCTCTGAACCCCTTGCCATCATTTTTTAGATATTTTGGGGAACAGGTGAGGTGCCAAAAGATGGAAGAGCAAACATTGTCCCTCTCTTCAAAAAAAGGTAACAAGGAAGATCCGGAAAACTGAAGACCGGTCAGCCTGACTTCAATATCAGGAAATATATCAGGATACATTATACAGGAGTCTGTGTGCAAGTATCTTGATGACAATCAGTAGGAACCAGCATGGGTTAGTGAAGAACAAATCTTGTCAAACTAATTTTATCTCCCCCCCCCCCCCATCAGATCACTGGTTTAGTAGATGGTGGAAGTGCTGTGGATGCCATTTATCTGAATTTCAGCAAATCATTTGATAAGGTGTTCCTAATATTTTTATTAGAAAACTCATTCAATGTGTAATATATTGGAACACTGTCAAATGGATCCATAATTGGTTGGAAACCCATGCTCAGACTGGAAGGAGCTTTTGAGTGGACTGCCTCCATGTTCTGTCCTAGGCCCACTATTCTATGGCAACTGGGCTGCCCTCCATTGTTCAAATGCTGAAATCCATTACCCTGAATGATGCCTAGGAATCCATATTCTAATTACCTAAGAAGATCATTTCATGACATTTATTAATTTATTATTAGGAGACCTGCAGGGGGAGAGGATAGAAAAGCCATTCTGAAATGCTTGCAGCCTTTTTACCCATTAGTTTAATTTTTTTTTTAAAAAAAATACATAATAAAGAATGCTTTTTAATGATTAAAAACATACATAATGGTTCCAATCATAACAAAACACTTTTTGGATATAAA
This sequence comes from Sceloporus undulatus, assembly GCF_019175285.1. Classification (NCBI taxonomy): domain Eukaryota; kingdom Metazoa; phylum Chordata; class Lepidosauria; order Squamata; family Phrynosomatidae; genus Sceloporus; species Sceloporus undulatus. Next base: position 33,846,141 of record NC_056523.1, on the reverse strand, counting down.
AATATAAGGCCATGGAAGTGTTCTCTGCCACACGACTAGGCTTTCTTGGACAAGTTATGTTGTAATAAAATATTAATGCCTGATCATTTGTCATGCGTTAATTAGCAGAATAAGCCGTAGGAAGTCTAGATTGCCATGCAAATGTTAATTAGGTCATAATTTATGTTAAGCATTTCTAAACATAGGAAGCCCAACATCTCATTTAGTAGCAGCTGAACTTTGGAAATAATTTCCATTTGTAACAACTGCAAACCACCACCACCCCATTTGAAACTGACAGTTGCTACAGGTTAATAAATACCGAAAACTGTATTAACTGTATTAAAATTACTTATTGTCTGGATTAAACACCCACACATATTATACACTAATGCTTGAATTTGGTCTTCCCAGTATTCATATATTGTAGGTGTTGATTGTCAGAACTTGACTTGCACTTTTGGACTATGGCTTTTCTGAAACTTAACTTAGTATTCACAAGATGTCTAACCCATCTGGGCCTTTCATTAGATGTAACTGGCATTACTTCCTGCCAGTGGCTGGCATGAATACATCCCTTCAAGCATTATTTTCAAACACATGATCAAACCTTGCACAGTTTTGAGTAAACAAAAAGAATTGTAGAAGGACTAAAAGGATTTTTCAGTGGATGGGGTGAGCAGTAGACTTTCTGAGACTGCCATAATATGCACACCTTGGTGTAAGCAAATAGTTCTAAACACACATACATCTGTGTATAAGCACTGATATTGCATACCCTCCAACAATCCCAATTTGGTAGGGACAATCCCTATTAATCCTCTTCCCACTTCTTTAGATGCTTTTAAAATGTGCTAGTTTCTTTCTCTTCCTCCTACTTTCTCCCTTTGTCTTCAGTTTACTTCAGTTGTTGCAAAATGTTCAAAGTGCAAAACCAGTTTACACTCAGTTGTGGCAACGTTGGAGAGGGAGCAGAATTTGGCTCAGGCAAAAGCAAACTGCTGCAGCCTCTCTCAGCTTGTGTGTTCTTCCCCATCAATAACCACACACTAATGTTGCCACACACTGATGTTGCTTGGCCACATGTAGCCCAGTTTTCATCCATGTAATGATGGGGGGTATGATATTGCTGTATAAGCACATTTTGATTGTATGGACACTCAACTATTTAACAGATGAACAACAGTACATGGATGTAGTTCTGCCCATGTGATGTACTTTTATCCCTGACTGGTGTTACAGAAGTTGTAAAATGGATGGCATTAAAACTTTTTGGAAGTCTGCTATTTAAAATCAGTCATGAGCTGCCTTGGGTTCCACTACAGGTAGAAAATATGTTAAGAAACCATGATGAGGATAACCCTAGGAAAACAGGTTTCATCACAATTCAGGACTTATTTTATGTGAACAATGTTTGTGGGGAGAGTTAAAGAGAAAAAAGTATTTTATGTGCAGAAAATAAGTTGCACAGAAAATGATGCTTTCCTTTTTGAAATACAACTTTCTGCACATTAAACATGTTTTCCTCACAGGAAATTTGCCATTTCATGTGCACATAAAAAGCTCATATGATTTTTTTAAAAGTATAAGTCCAAAACTACCAGTCATATTTCAAAACTGCCATTTTAAATGACTTTATCATTGCAAGGAGACAAATAGTGCAGGTTCAGTCTCCCTTATACAAAATGTTTGGAACCAGAAGTGTTTTAGATTTCTGATTTTTTAAAAAACATATATATTGGAATACCTGTATTTGCATATATGCACATAATAAGATTTCTTGGAGATGGAACCCATGCCTAAACACAATTTTATACAATATATTTTAATAATCCAGTGCATGAAACAGAAATCATCAGAAAGCAAAGATGTCGGAAAGCAAAGGTTTCAGCCACCCATGAAGAAAGTCTTGGGTTTTGGAATATTTTGGACTCTGGAACTTCAATTAAGGGAGACTCAACAGGTAAAATTCATTCCTGCAAGGACAAAATTTGCAGAGGTTTACATCCCTAATTCTGAGACAAGAGGATGGCATAACATAGGCCTTTAATCTCATTTAGCCTTTTATATATTCTTTGATGAGAAAAGACTTTGGCCAAGCTCCTTCATGACATAAATCTCTTCATGTGAAGTTATGTACAGATTGTGCTTAGGAACATGTTCTTAACAGGCATGGATGCACATCACATGCACATGTGCATCTGCAAGCATAATGCTACCACCGTGCTTTAGAATCCTTGAACTGAATGTAGATGTTCTGTCAGGATTTCCACCATTGGCATTTTCAAATATCCTGTCTCTCTACATCCATCTCTGCTAATGCTGCTAGACTGTTCCTTTATGTAGAGACACTCATCTCTACTCCTCTCGGCAGGATGGATGGGTCACCTCCCTTTGTTCTAATAGGATTTCCATTCACACAAGACAGATTCTCAATTTTATCTCCTAATCTGAGCTAATAACTGCCAATTTAATAAATTTACTGGCCATGAATAGGGAGGTGAAGAAATCATACTAAATTACTCATTTCCCAAGAGATAAGCTGTCTCAAACTATCAAGGCAGACAACTGAGAAGTCACTAACCCCATAATTTGTATTGTGTCCAGTGCAAAACTGATACATGAACTTTTTTCCTATCAAGGGTTCTGCAACTAGACCAAAACATCTCTGTAATTTTTTTTAAAAAAATTCCAATAATAATAATAATAATAATAATCGCTTTCTCTTAGTTGTGTGGCTGGTGATGACTTTGGAGAGAGCCTTCTTTGCAGCTACTCTAACACTATGGAACTCCCTCCCACAGGAGGTTGAATTAGCCTCCTCCTGCTCTCTTTCCACCAACAAGTGAAAATATTGTTATTTAGGTAGGCTTTTGAATTTTAATTATGGAACTATAGTGTGTGTATAAAGTGGTGTGCTGTGCATGTGTACACACATACATACATAGAATGCACCACTTAATAAACACATTGTAGCTCCATTTTACACACACACACTCACACAACATTTATGGAAATTATGTGTTAAATATTTTAACGTATTTTTAGCAATAGCAGCTTCATCTATATACTGCTTCATACTGCGATAAGCAGTCTCTGAGCCATTTACAATTGTAAGCTAACTGCCTCCAACAAGCTGGGTACTCGTTTTAGCGACCTCAGAAGGATGTAAGCCTGAGTCGACCCTGAGCCCCTGGCTGGGACTGAACTCACAACCTTGTGGTTTATGAATGAGTGGCTGTAGTACTGGCATATAGCCACTGTGCCACCAGGGCTCCTACTGTGCCACAAGGGCTCCTTTTTAGTGTTTAGTGTTTTTAGTGTTCTATAATCATGTTTTAAATAATATTGATATTTAATGTCAACTTTTGTAAATAGTTATCTAGAACTTTTCAAAATTAGTTAAGCCACCTTGAATTCTATTTTCAGAGAAAGGCAGGATATAAATTCAATAAACAAACATATTCCAAGTGAATTTTGCATAAATATATTGGGAATTTTCACTTCAGTTAAGCTGCAGATGGGAACCAAGCAGCTCTCCAGATGTTGTTGGACTGCCACTCTCTGCATTCCTCTTTATTAACCATGTGGGTTAGGACTTCTGGGAATTGTAATCTGACAACATCTGGTGGGGGGGGGGCAGGACATTGTTTTCAATCCCTGACTCAAACCACTATTGAACCTAAATCGCGCAAAGGCTTTGCTTTCAAGGCTGATAACCTTAACATGCTTCTGTTGAACAAATCCCTAATGAACAGAGTAGGCTTTATTTCTGAACAGATGTACATGGATTGCACTGTAAGTCTTTTGAATGGGAAAGGTGCTGGGGGTCATAAACTCAGTTCTGGAAAGTTACATTACAAAATACTTTGCTCTGTAAAAAGTAGCTGTGCTCTTACGAGCAAAATAGATCTGTTACACACTGTCTGTTGGTTCTTTAGGGTAAAGATACAATCGATACACAAGAGGCAGTTGCAAAATTCCTAGTAGAACTGAAATAGTTTGTGTAGAATTGATGTGTCGCCATTCATCCATTAGCCCCAACTCACTAATTAGAAGATTAAAAGTGTCTGATTTCTCTGGTTCCCCCCTCCCTTCCTTGAAGGTCACCCTCGAGGGCTTATCTGACTTAGGGGGGGGTGCTCCATGGTAATTAAATTCTAGCTAATTGCTGCCAAGGTGTGGAATAGGCCTGCCATTGAAAATTGCATTCTAATGGATTGGATTTTCTTACCCATCGACTAAATGGTACAGATAAATGCACACACTAAGCTAGTGAGATGAGGCACAAGCTAGCGATCTGCACATTTGTCTCAAGTCTGCATCTGTGGATTTCCTCTTTTTCAGTGCCTTACATCCTTCTTCCTCTTTCCATCCCTTTTTTTCCCCTGCTTTACATGTTGAAATCTCCATGAGGAAAGTGACAGGTTTTTTTTTTTTAGCAAAGCATTTTTTCCCCACATTTTCAAATTGTCTACCCTGCTTGAACATAACCTTACATTGATTAAAGTGTGTTCATACTGGCATTTTGCACACATCTGAAGCATATTTTTCTGTCTGCTCATTTCCAATGCCTGCATTTTATCAGATGCTTTGCAGGTTTAATCTGCATCCAGTGTGAGAAAAGGGGAATTGTAGTAATTTCTTCATGCATCCCTAGCACATTCCACAAATGTATGGTTAACTAGGTATATAGTTCTTCACTCATTTTCTTCTCAAAGAAAATAATGACAAATGTTAGCATACTTCTTCTTGTGGCAAGAGCTGTGCAGTTTTCAAAAACTATTCTCCACCCCAAGACTTATTCTACCCAAATTTGCACATGATTGTTTTACATGGAAAACAGCATCTTCTGCACAAAAATTTAAACGTTTCTTTGTTTCCTGCACAAAAAAAATGTTTCCTGTGCAAAACAACCATATGTAAATTTTATATGTATATACTCAACTGAAAAGATTCTGGTTAATCCAGGATTCTTCTGATCTGGTTTTCTCAATATCCAAGAGACACTGTTTTTTAAACTATTTTAAACTTTTTTTCATTTTTTCATTTTTAATATTTTCCCCACCCTTAATAGTTACTGGAAAGAGCAAGTGTGGTGCAGTAGTTTGAGCACTGGCCTATGACTTTGGAGACCAGGGTTCAGATTCCCACTTTGCCATGGAAATCCACTGGATGACCTTGGGCAAGGCACACTCTCTCAGTCTCAGAGGAAAACAAAAGCAAACCCTCTCTGAACAAATCTTGCCAAGACAACCTCATGATAAGTTTGCCTTAGAGTCATCAAAAATCAGAAATAACTTGAAGATGCACAACAACAACAATGGTTGCTGGCCCAAGTACAAGACAAGGCTTGGAAAAATTACTGTTTTGGACTGCAAGTTCCAGAAATCCCTGGTTCCAGTCTATGCTTGTTGCAAGATTCCTGGAATTGTAAGCCAACAGAGAGAAAGAAAGAGGGGAAAATTATTTCCAATTTCTGGGTGCAGAATGTCACTGCCAAAATGAAGGAAGGCAACAGTAGTCTAACAGTGGATCAGCAATTGCAACCTCAACACTAAATCAAGTTTATGATGGTGGCTCAAGGGGTAGGAGACGTATGTGGGTGGCAGGGTGTAAGCTAGTCCACTATTTAAATGTTTATATCTGCCCCATTTATCTGAAGATTTCAGGGCAGCTTACAATAAAATCAACTAAAAACAATCAATAATTACAAAAGTTTAAAAGATCAAAATGCATTAAGTAGTTTTCAAGTTTAAAAACAGACACTTTTAAAACCAGTTAAAACAATCTTGAATGATATCACTATAAAACATGTGCAGCCTAGGCATCAACAAAAAATTAGATTTTAACTTGGTGCTGAATTTTTTCTAATATTGGTGCCAATCAGGCCTCCAGAGGGAAGGGATTCCACAACCAGGGTGTCACAAACGGCCCTCTCCCATGTCTTCCCACAATGTATTTTCCCTACTGATGGGACACGGAGGAGGGCCTCACCTATGGATCTCAGTTCTCCGGCAGGCCTACATATAAAGTGGTGTCCCTCAAGTATTGCAGTCCCAAGCCATTTATTGCCAGCACCTTGAATTCAGAGCAGAACATATTGGCAGTTAGTGGAATTCATTCAGAACCACAGGTGTTATATGATATATGATATCTGAATGGAAATAGCTGCTAGTTGTCCAGCTGCTGCATTTTGTACTAGTTGCGGTTTCTGACTCATCTTCAAGGGCAAACCCATACAGAGTGTATTGTAATAATCTTATCAGGAGTTTCCAGTGTATGGACTACTGTGGCTAAGTTACCCGTGTTTAATAAAAGGCAGTAGCTGGCAGACCAGTAAAACCTGGCCCCTCACACTCCAAGCCACTGAGTCTATTTGGGTCTCAAAGATGGATATAGGAATACTCCTGGACTGCATACTTGCTCCTTCAGGTTGAGTGCAATTCCATCCAGGGCAAGGAACCTAACCTGTTCTCAGACTTGAGAACCACCAATCCACAGAGCCTCTGTCTTATCGGGAGTCAGCTTCAGTTTATTCACACTTATCCAGCCCATTACAGCATCAAGCCACTGCTCCAAAACTTCGACAGCCCTAGATGACTGAGCTGATGGCACGCAACCCCAAAACCTATCCTCATGGCCTCATATATATGTTAAACAACATGAAAGACAAGACTGAACTGGGTACTGAGCAGGAGTTCCCCAATGCCACTCTCTGGAACTGATTTAGTAGATGGGAGTAGAAGTACCATAAAACAGAATGACAGTGTTACCTACTCCCATTTGCCAGGACGCAGTGGCAATTCTTTTTACAAAATAGAAGTGGAATAACCCTTGACTCCTCAAAAGGACATCTAATTATATTTTAAAAATTAATTGATGGTGAGAAATCCAAATATATATGTGTAAGAATAGCAGGTATGTTATGCCTCACCTTTTTAAAAAAAAAATCCAAGAAGAGAAAACAAATTATAAATTAACATGCAAATATAGTAAGCTATCCTTGTTAACAAAACTGGTAATAAACCATATTGAGAACACAGAGAACACTTCTTGAACAGCTAGTTAGGCCTTGCTTCAGGATTCTGGGAATAGCAGGATACCAAGTTCTGGTTTTTCATTAGAACTCGAGGGAGCCAGGAAATAAAAATTTCCAAGAAGCTGCTTTCAGCCATTTCCATCTGGAGCTGATGTCTTTCTCTTTTTTTTAAAAAAAAAAAAATGCCCTAAAATTTAGTTTTAATTACATATTTAAATCTGGGCATTAAATAAATTTTCTCTCAGAATACATATTTCTAGACATGGTTTTCATAGAAAACACATTTCTACTTGCATTTTGACACAGTTTTGAGCCATAAAATGTCACCAGGACATTTTGGAAAGGCAAACATTAGTGGAGAGCAATGACCTCCCATTATAGTCGAGCAGTTTCAGACCAGAGTCGGAATCCTTTCTGAACTGGCAAAGATCAATAACTGAAGCATCTCTAGTCAAAAGGCTGGAGAATTGCCTCTAAAATAAACCTACCCATTAGCATCCTGAGTAAGAACTGCCCTTTGAGCCAATGCAAGCAGTCAGTTTACATCTTTTCCCCCCTTTTTTACAAAAATACTTATAGTTTTATAGTATTTATAGTGCTTGGTAATGCTGCCTCAAAGTAAACCATTATTCCTCTGCTTTTTATCTAGAGAAAAAAAGGATGTCAAACTTGAAAGTGAGAAAGAAAACAGTTGAAAGCAAACTGATGGATATTCATTTTTATACTTAGCACTCAAACAATTTGGGGGGGGGGGAATCTTCAGGTCAGTCTGGTACTAAAATTAAAAAGACACATTCACGGGTTTTTTATCCCGCCCAACACATCTGAACAAGAAAAAAACCTTACTGTTTTTACTGAAATTTGCATGAACAGGCTGCTTAATGATCAGGCCAGCTATAACTGCTGCCTCCATCCTGCTTGCTAAAGTGTTACAAACCGTGGTGTGCACTGAGATAGCTGATAGGGATCTATATCTAGTGACTAGTGACACAACATGAACAATGTGAAAGTTTAAGGTCTGCTACCCAAGAAACAAAGGGAGTGAACTGAAATTGCTTTCCATGACATTATGTGAGGCATCAGTTTTCAGTCATCAAAGAACCAAAGATTACTGTGAGATTTTATAGCATCTTCTCAGACAATTTTTTAAAAATCAGTTCTCCTCCTCCACAAAGCGAACAATACATGCGAGTGTAAGAAATTATAATTAGTATTAATTTAACTGATTGGACATTCAGATAAGTCGTACATAAATGACTTCAGTTTCTCTAGGGAAAATAACAAAAGTACCCAATCAGCTACATGCACCAATTACTTTTGCACAAGAAGCAGAGGACCTGCAGATAAGTAATTAATTAGCAGAGTCTACAAAGAAAAGAGATGCCAGCAAAAAAGGAATCCAGAAACTCAGCAGAGAAAGTTTTGAACCAATTGTTTCATAGAGATGGTTGCAAGAGAAGAGAGAGGCTTTTCTATATTTCCACAAGTCCAAACAATGTACAGGACACAGTAGAGTAAATGCTCTTTATGGACATTGATCCCATGTTTTATTGTGCAAGTTTGACCAGTCGGATGGCTTGGTGTGTCCTTTGTAGCAAAAGCAACAAAGCATCCTGTGGCACTTTGAAGACTAACAGATTTACAAGGGTTTAAACATTTATAGACTCAGTTGCATTCATATTTAGTTCAGAAAAGAAGTGATTAAGAGGTGATGATATTGCTGTCATAGAATTGGAGAATCATAGAGTTGGAAGAGGCCACAAGGGCTATCTAGTCCAACCCCCTGCCATGGAGGAAGACACAATCTAAGCACTCTCCACCAATGGCCATCCAGCCTCTATCTCAAAACCTCCAAAGAAGGAGACTCCACCAGTTTTCATGGCAGCAGTTTCCACAGTTCAATCACTCTTACCACCAGGAAGTTCTTTCAGTGGAATGCTTTCCTGTAGTTTGATTCAGTTGCTCCATGTCCTAGTCTCTGGAGCACCAGAAAACAAGCTTGCTCCATTCTCAATATGGCATACTTTCAATATTTAGACAGGTCTATCATGTCACTTCTTAACCGTCTCTTCCCCAGGCTAAACATACACAGCTTCCTAAGCCACTCTTCAGAGGGCGTGGTTTCCAGACCTTTTGCTATTTTGGTCACCTCCTCTAAATATGCTTCAGCTTATCCATATCCATCTTGAACTGTGGTGCTCAGAACTGGACATACTATTCCAGGTGAGGTCTGACCAAAGCAGAATACACTAGCATTATTACTTCCCTTGAAGACACTATATTTCTACTGATACAGCCTTGAATTGCCCTGGCTTTCTTAGCTGATCATCATCTTTCTGACTCATGTGCAGCCTGTGATCCATAGATCCCTCCTAGATCCCTTTCACATGTACTGCTGTCATGCCAGGTGTCCTCCATCCTATATCTATGCATTTTATTATTACTGCCCAAGTGTAGTATCCTACATTTGTCCCTATTGAAATTAAGTGTGAAAGTTTTGGGCCCAACTTTCTAATGTATTAATGTCATTTTGAAATCTGATCTGGAGTATTAACAACTCCTACTAATGTAGTGACATTTCAAATTTGATAAGAATGCCTTCTATTGCATCATTCAGATCATTGATAAAGATGTTGAATAATACTGGACTAATCTTACAATTACAAGAAATATCATTTCACCTATGCCTAAGGAAACATTGCAACAGTGAAACAAACTTCCAGGGAAAGCGCAGTAGACTCTCCTTCCTTGGAGGTTTTCAAAAAGAGCCTGGATGCATGCCTCAAAGAAGTGTTCTAGTTCTATATTCTTACATGCTGGGGGCACTTTCAATCCCTTCCAACTGAACGATACTATGAAATATTTGAAAGACTGATAAGTGATTAAGTTGCTCCGGAACACAATACCCAAAGGAACAGGTTCAAATTATAAAAGGGTGATTTTGACTAAACATTAGGAAGTTCTCAGTGTAATGTGCTGGTTGATGACTGCATTTTCTTCATGAGAGGTTTTTAAACTCCATGTGGATGGACACTTATCAGGGAGATGTAGCAGCAGATTTTCTGCATGAATAAACGGCTGGACCAGACGATACTGAAAATCCCTCCAATCCCAACTCAATTATTCATCCAAAAGAGTTAATGGGAGATATAAGATAGTAGTTACAGGCTTAAACCCTATAGTTAGCACCTTCCAGAGTAGACCATTGGTTTATGATCATCGGTTCAACAGGATTTACTTATGTGTTCAATCATTTTTCAACGGGTCTGCTCTAATGGGTATAAATAGGATTCAGGCCACAGTCTTCAGCGACACTAATGATACAGTACACTATTGAGTTCAGAACAGGTTGAAACTTTTTACAGCCTGAGGTAAAGAACAGTATGCCATTTTCCCTATTCTGTGAACAGGGAGCCCCCCTACCCCCCAGCAGTCAGCTCTTCCACACAGCACAAATAAAACATTTTGACACCACTTTAGCTGTCATGGCTCCATCCTGTGAAATCTGAGATTTGCAGTTTGGCAAGGTATTTAGCCTGATCTATCAGAGAGTCCTGGTGCCTCACCAAACTACAGACCCTGGGATTCTATAGGATAAATCAACAATGTCTCACAAAACTACAATTCCCAGAATTCCACAGCACTGAGTCATGGCAGTTAAAGTGGTGTCAAACTGGATTATTTCTGTAGTTTGGATGCATTCTGAGTTTCCACACACCCAGAAAAATGTGTGAGTGTTTCTCTTTAAAATCTGACTTCCCAATTATGTGATTTTATGATAAAGATCTTTCAATAGTCCCCCTTTTCCAAAGCATTTTGCTATGCCAGTTGGGGCATTACTATTGGAGAAACACAAGTCCAGAAATCTTTAGGCATGCAGAACTTGTTGTACAGTTATTTGGACCCTAGCAAATAAAGTACAAATCATCCTAAAAACCAGCCTTACAAATACAAACAGCTGGCTGGAAATCTCCAAAATAATTCAGTATCAAGTGATAAATGAGGCAGTAATTGAACTCCTCAGTTTGCCACCATATGTCTGTAAAAAATAAATGGGCCTTATGCTTTTCTCAGAAACTCAGCAACACTTGCTGTGGCTATACAAAAGGACAAGCAACAAGATCTGTTATAATTCATACTTGAAAAAGGCAATGCTGTGGTTTACTTATTTACTTAGCTTTTAAACTGCTTGCTAACCAGAATTCTCTGGGCAGCATACAGTATGCTAAAAATATAGAACACAACACAACAGTAGCAACACAAACACACTAAGGTCTAAAGACAGCAGCATATATGGCCAAAATAAGCCCAGCAGCAATACACACACACACACACACACACACACACACACACATTTTTAAAAAGCAACAAATTAAAACCAGGTGCACAGTGCTAAAAACACTGAAACCACTGGGAGAGGTTGTCTGGAGTTTGGGAGTGAGGTGCCAGCAATATGTGGATGACAACCTATTCTACTACTCCTTTCCACCTCAATACAAGGGGTCTGTACTGGTCCTAAAAACAGTGTCTGGCATCAGTAATGGACTGGATGAGGGCAAACAAGTTGAAACTCAAACCAGATAAGACAGGGTTGCTCCTAGCCAGTTGGAAGGCAGATCAAGAAATAGGGATTCAGTCTGTGTTGGATGGAGTTACACTCCCCCTGAAGATGCAGGGGGACTCCGCTCTGAACCTGGAGACCCAGATCCCTGCAGTTCAGAGGAAGGCAAAGACAAACCCAATATGAACAAATGATAGATTTGTGTTAGGACTGCCATAAGTTGGAAATAACTTTAAAGCACATAATAACATTTTGTTCAGCAATTTAAGATGTCATAATTCACTTTTACAATCATTGTGGCATCACAATGATCAAAATCCCCCCCCCCAAATCCCTATTTAAAGCCATGCACACACACCAAACACTGCTGTTTGTGAGTTGCCAGAAAGCAGGAGGAGGCAAAAGATCTGCTTTCCCCATGAGCAATCAGCCTTCAAAGATCTGACAAATCAAAAAGATCTTCCTTCACCTGCCTACAGAAGGATAGGAAAGATGGCACAAGTCTAACTTCTCTTGGAATGGAGTTCCATGGCCTGGGAGCAGTCACCAAGAAGACCCTCTCCCATCTTTCCAACTGTGAGGTTCCTGTGAGGGTTTGGGACAAAGAAAAGGGCCTCAGCAGAAGATCTCAAAACATTGGCAAGCTAACATGGGACAATATAGTCCTTCAAATAACCTTGACCTGAGCCATATAGGGCTTCATAAGTCATAACCAGAACTTTGAATTGTGACTGAAAACAGACTGGCAGCTGATGGAGCTGTTGCAACAAGGGAGTTGAACCTGCCTACATAGATTTATCTATAGCATTCATATTAATATCAAACTACTGCAACTATTTCAAAAACATTTCCAGCATAACAAGTGATCACATACTTTTTTACTTTTGTATAAAAGTACTTTGAATGCTAGCAAATAAAATGTAGTTGATGTATTTGTGACGTGAAATGAAACCAAATCAGGGAAATAAAAGTCATCATCTTTCTCCAACCATTCCAATTTAATAATGCAGATAAGTAAAACAACAAACAGAAAAGAACATCAAAAGAACAAATGTCATACATGTTACCGCTCCTTTACAAATTTAGTTATTATTTGACATATTTAGGATATAGATCATTATCTCTTGAAGAAGATAGCAGAACTCATTTCTTGAAGTCCCAAATATTTGGTGGAATGAAATGTTATAGAAGAAATAAGGTGGGTGTTCTTAGTATAAACAACACTTCATAAGTCAATTTACTAGTGGAATGAACTTAAATACATCTTGTATTTTTAAAAACACCAGCTCCTTCTACCTTGTGATACTTTCCATTACATAAAACGTGTTACAAATACAGACGAGTGTGAAATTCACTTCAGCTTGGTTTCTTCTTAAGCTGAGAGTGTGTGGCTTTCCAAAGCCCAGCAGCAATTTGAACCCTAGTCTCCAGGTCCTACTCCAATACCCAGACCACTGCACTATGCTGGCTCTCCATCAGTTGGTAATATTTTCATACTTTCTTGAATTCAGCAGAAAAACTCATTGATCAAATATTTGGCAGATATTTGAATCAATCAAATGTGTTTCTGATTTCATTTTTGAAATAAACCTTTAGTAATTTTATGAATTAAGCAATTGTACAAACGGAGTCAAATATAAACAGCTACTCTTTATCTATGCCTGCATGTCCAAAATTGTCTTAATGCTTTGTCCTTTGACTCTTAACCTTTCATCTATAACATTTGATACCAGCTGCTGTTGAAAGCAGAAGACTGGCATGCCAGATTCTGCATTCAACTCATTGATCTTATGCTTTTACCTTAGAGTGCCACCAAACACCAACTCATCAAGAACACCTAGCCATATGATCTGTCTGCAATACATCAGTACTGGTCGGAATGACCCAATAGTTCCCAGATTCTAATCAGTTCTTTCTGCTCTCTCTGTGCATTGTAAGAGTGTCTTGGAGCAAGCCAGAAACTGTACATCTTCAGAGTGAAAATAAAGCTATTTGTTTGTCTCTGGAATATTAAAATAAGACGTGTGTGAAAACTTTTCTTAGTTAAATCCAAAAACCCAAATACTATACAAAGTTATCCACAGCAGCCACAAAGTGCCATACAGAGAAATATTGCTTCAGGCTTAAACCTAATGTTAGTCTTGACTAGTGTAAAGCCAGAGAATCAGTTGGAGTTATCTATATGTTGAATCATTAAACAATTGAGCAATTGATTTAATAAGTCTACAGTACTCTATTTGGGACTACCAAATAGGCTTCCATCCACCAGGGTACCTGTAGATATCCTCCAGTATTTCACAAAGGAAAACCTAAACACATCAGAGTGTGGTCAAGATGGCAAAAGGTATTGAAGAGCCCTGGTGGTGCAGTGATTAAATGCCTGTATTGCAGCCACTCACTCATAGACCACATGGTTGTGAGTTCAGCTCCAGCCAGGGGCTCAGGGTCAACTGAGCCAGCATCCTTCCGAGGGCACTACAATGAGTACCCAGCTTGTTGGGGGCAATCGGTTTACACATTGTAAACCACTTAGGGAGTGCTTAAGCGCACTGATAAGAGGTACAGAAATGTACTTGCTATTGCTATTGTTATTATTAATGAGGAAGGATGCACAAATTAGGAGGGGCAGTATCAGTTTGCTTTTGTCTAAGTCTACAGGGAAGGTCAAGTTTCTGTCCTGTCTTCTCTGCCCCCATCCAGTCTTGTGTGCAACAGCCCTCCCTCCAATCCATCTCCCATGATCCAGGCCTCGGAGGTAGAGAAGAACTGCTGGCCCCAATCTCGTTCCCCACCACCACTCCTTTTTCCTTTTGTGTCGTGTCTTTTTAGATTGTAAGCCTGAGGGCAGGGAACCGTTCAATTAAAAAGACTGTATATACAGCGCTGTGTAAATTTACAGCGCTTTATAAATAAAGGTTAATAATAATAATACGTTTTGTTTTTAACTTAGTTTTCAGCAGTAAAATAAATAAATACTAAAACTTTTATTTGTATCCTGCTTTTCTGCTGCAGTGCAATCAAAGCGGTTTACAAGTTAAAACAACACCAATATACAGCACATAATACATATACAATGCAATATCTACCCCCCCTTAAAAAAGAATTAAACATGATGCAATTAATAGAATATTATCAACAGTCCAATAATCCAATGGGTATAAATTGAAATAAGGAGAAGTGAGGAGAAGAGAGAAACTGGGACATTTTAAAAGCAGCTGAAAAAGTGAGACAACAGAGGATTAATCCAGACTGTCCCTGCCATATTGGGACAGTTGGAGGTTTTGCCTTTGTCTTTGATTTTCCGGAAGCAAATGGCAACTGTTCTTGGCTGCATTTATGTGGAAATTCTTTTTTTTTAAACATGCTTCAGACTCAGAATCTTCTTCGATCCCCCTTCAAATCACAAGGATTGCAGCTTTCATTGTTTTAAAAAAATAATTAAAAACAAAACTTCTTAAATGCAACAGACCACAGAGAACACATTTATAATGTCCAGCTACAGGTAAGAAAAAAACCCTTTTTCATTACTTGGTCTTTCACACCAGCATTTTT
This sequence comes from Sceloporus undulatus, assembly GCF_019175285.1. NCBI lineage: Eukaryota > Metazoa > Chordata > Lepidosauria > Squamata > Phrynosomatidae > Sceloporus > Sceloporus undulatus. Next base: position 33,831,007 of record NC_056523.1, on the reverse strand, counting down.
GCAAATTGCTGCACTAGAGCTTTATAAGCGGTTTAGGTAGTAAAAATACAGTCACAAACAACATGAGGTTATGGGGGAAGGGGGAAGCCATCTCAAACCAATAGCACCTACATTGGAGGAACAGAAGAGAATATTGATAAATATTACCAATTTTGTGAACTTTCTTTCTTTCTTTCTTTCTTTCTTATTTACTTAAAGTATTCATATACATAGACCCACCAGGATCTCTGAGGTGATGCACAATAGGTAACAACCTTTAAAATTCAAGTAAGGACACCTTACACTGAAGTAAGGATTTAAAAGAATAAAGAATAAATGTGGGCATGTTGGTTTGGTCACTGATATGTCAGATTGTCAAACAACACAGATAAAGTGGTAACATATTATGTGCTAATTTGTGTATAGCAAATCATTTTCAGAAGGATAGCCCATGGTCTGAGTTGAGGAAAGGTAGACTTTTCCCCAAAAATGGTGGAACCGTAAACCACCCAGAATTAAATGGAAGCTATATAGATTTGTTTGTAACTTATCTCTTCTTGCCAGAGCTAAACCAAATTTTCAACAAATGTTTTAGTGCACCAGATTTGGCACTGTATTATAGTGAACCATGTTTTTTTCCCATGCCATAACTTCCCCTCAATTTAATTGGATTGCAGAGGTTGTAAATTAACCAAGAATTTGGCATTTAATGAATATGCATATAGCATATATGGCTCCCAATAAATCCAGTCTGCTAGCTAAGCATCATTTTTGTTTACAGCAGAAGTTTCACATCCATTGGAATTAAGTATTTTCACCATAAAAGAGCGCATTGTGGCTGTATAATATTTTTTGGAATTGGTCTTACTTTCTCTACTTTACATTGATAAATTGCTTAGATGCAAGTTCAGCACTTGCGGTTAAAATATAGGACCACATCATCCAATTAGGAGACTCTTTATAAAAAAGGAGCGACAAACAGAATGCTACCTATAATCCTGCCATCTTTCATATGCTCAGGCACAATTTCTTGTGATTGTAAGTACCTCACTAAAAAGTGGATGACTATCTGCTTAATCTTTATTTGTGCTCAGCAATGCAAATGTATCATAAAATGAGGCATTTACAAGAAGCAACCTTATTCTGAGGGCATAACCAAGCAGTCGGGTTTTTTTTTTTTTTTTTGCCGGGGGGGGGGGGGGGAGGCTTAAAGCCCAGAGAAGAGATAACTCTGATGTTTGGAAATACGGACACTTTGAAAGGAGGCATATTTTTTTAGCACATGCTACTGGGTGTCATCATTTTAACCCTACAGTGGTCTCCTACTTGTCTCCTACTTAACAAGTAGACTCCCAGTATAGTGCCCTGAGGTCTGCACAGCATGAGAACAATATTTTTGTTCTGTGCCTTCAATTCATTTCCAACTAAAGGAAACTCTATCATGGGGTTTTCTGGGGCTGAGAGTGTGTGACTCACCCAAGGTCACCCAGAGGGTTTCTAAGTCCAAATGTAGACTCAAACAATAGATGTTATAATTTGTTTGTTATTTCTCTTCACTTGCCATTTTGTGCACAAACAGCTAGGTGGATTTTTACAGAAAGGGAGAGAAAGTTGTCACTGAATGGGCAACAGACAAATAGGCACTAAATTTAGTGAACCACTTCCTTCCCTGCCAATGAATTCTGTAAGGTGATTTTGCTATGTTGGGAAAAATGATAGTGGTCAAACATCTCCACGAGGACAGATTCACTGGAGAATGGATAGGAACATGGAATGGCTTTAGATGCCAATGTCCTGTGCATATATCAAATTCCTGTGATTACAGCTTTTTAGAAGGCATATGACTATTCCTATTTAGTATTCCTCAGCTTCACATGCCCAAAGACATTAATACAGAAGTACAGAAGAGGTTGAGCAACTTGCTTATTTACAGGACCCAGGCTGCATCCAGATTGGACCCAGGTGGCAACTCAGTGGTGATTTCTTTGCAATAACACCTGGCTGCCTTCTGAATTAGGACTGAATTCAGAAAAGGTAAGCCAGGGTTTTAACCCCATGCGATAGGGTCCTAAGACATGGAACAATGAATTGAGAAAAGAGATTATACCTAAACATTAGGAAGACCTTTCTGACAATATGAGCTATTCAACAGTGGAATACATTGTCTTGGAAGGTGGATGAGTCTCCTTCTTTGGAGGCTTATAGACACAGGCTGAATGGTCATCTGTTGCGAGTGCTTTAACTGTGTATTTCTGCATGGCAGGGAGTTGGACTGAATGGTCCTTGTGGACTCTTCCAGTTCTAGGATTCTAGGGCGCGTTACAGACAGCCAAACCGTGCGGTTCCCGGATGCTGCACAAAAGGAGTGCGAAAATCACGCTCCTTTCTGTGCCCCGGAAGAGGCGCTAGTCGCACACTCACGGCGTCACTTCCGGGGCGACACATGCGGACGCAACGCATCCAGCACATAACGATGGCAGTGCCCGTGTGTATAGGGCGCCACCATCTTTACGCCCTCGTCACGTGCTAAGGGTGAGGCCGGTGTGGACGCTAGGTCCTCGGCCAACCCCTAGCACGTGACAGGGGCGTATTAAAGGCCCTTCTAGAACACGCCCTAGATTCTATAATGTCTGAACAGGTAATTTTCATAGTTCATGTGCAGTAATCACAGGGCATGTTCTGGTCCCCCAAACTACATTTAGGAGCTTATCACTTTGTCCAATAAACTAGATTACATCTTCTGCTTCAGTTCTGGATCCAGGATGCCCCCAGCTGTTATCATAGCTAAATCGCTACAATCTATGCGGGATGCCGCTGCCCAGATGCATCCTGGGTTGAAGTCTTGCTCAGCTGGCCAGTTTTTTAAAGTTGGAAGCTCCCTGTTATCATAAGGAAGGAGCCTTACATAAGGAAGGATGGGGAGCCTGAATTCCTTGTGAGAAGTAGCACACACATAGGTGCAGGGAGCAGCACTATGGTCAAACTCAGCCTGTTTATAAGACATAGTGTCTGGAAATATATTGTGCTCACAGCTACAGCACAACAGGCATAGGATAGACAGCCGTAATATGGAATTAAATTATATTGCCACTGATAATAACTTTGATAGTCCAACAATTACTAGTTTGCTTAAAGCACATCCAGCCTGAGTATAAAACATAACAGTAGCTCAATTAATAGTATATAATACTAATGCCATCAACATTATATCCTCATTAAGCAGTCTATTCAGCAATTATGCTAAAAGACCCAGCATTAAGATCTAAGGATTGATAAAGCTGTCTGTTTTGTTTTTGCCCCCACATTTGCTCTTTTAAAAAAAGCCAACCTCTTCCCACCCCAGTTACATTATTATTACTAGTAGTAGTAGTAGTAGTAGTAGTATATCCCGGCTTTCTCCCAAACTGGGACTAAGGGTGGAGACTGGGACTCCACATTAGTATTGGTAAATAGTTATCAAAAACAAACCAAATGAACATTCCTAGCTATCTGATACCCTCCAACTATCTCAATTTTCAGGAACAGATCCAATTAATGGTCTGTCATCCCACATTTTCAGCTGCTTTTAAGATATCCCAATTTTGCTCTCCTTCTCCCACTTCCCCTTCATCTTCATCTTACATCAGTTGCTGCAAACTGAGTTCAAAGTGCAAAATTCATTTGCACTCTATTAACAAACAAGGGGAGGGGGGACAATCTCACCCTTCCCAGTAGACTCATGCAAAAGCAAATGGTTGCAGCCTCTCCTAGCTTACCATCTTGACCACACACTCATGTTACTTAGTCACACCTGTCTTGGTTTTCATTTGCAAAATGTTGGAGGGTATGCTGTCTGACTTAGAAAGATTTAAGAGCAACAAATATTCCCTATATTGAAAGGATCATATAGCTGTTAAAGATGAGGAACCTGGCAGGAAAAATAAAAGAGGCAACTTTAATTTAGCACCACAAAAATAGTTGATCAAACATGAGCGTGAAGCCAGACCTTTAAGAACAAAGCATTCAAACTTGACATTCTCTCACATTCAGATGTTTAAAACTCACTTTCATTTTGTCCAATTTATGAAGGAATTCATGAATTACACTCTTGTCAAAAATGGACCAAACTGAATTATCCATCTTATTATAATAGTATTATTTTTGTTTCCTTAGATTGTACACTTTAGACAGGTTTTTAATTTTTGTTTTAACTTTCTATACTTAAGCAAGTACAGTGCAAATTTACAGTGCTTTATAAATAAAATTTAATAATAATAATAATCTTAAATAATATCCCTTTTTTAGCTCGGGATCTTATGGGTGGCAGTGGCCATTTAAAAGTCCAAGTTGAGGTGGTGACTTCTCTTCTCTTACCAAATGCAATTTGCTGCCTGGTTCCTGGACCAAGAGAACTTTACAGTATCCTTGGTTCTGCACATGTCAAGTCAGTCACCATTGTATTTCAGAGGTAGAACCTGGTTTTGTAGCCAATTGTATTTTTTTTACCTACACCCAATAGAAATGCAAAACTCAAAAGCAGACATGGACATTCTACAAACCCCCGACATGAATCTGGCACTGTGGCTACTTAAATACCAGTTGCTAGATCATTTGTGATCAATTCTTTAGAGGGCAAAAGTCAGGAAAGGGGCTTAAGCACAGCACAACCTGTACAAATGGCACTTCTTTCAATGAGAGGAGACATCCTTCAGAGTTGCAAAACTCTTAGTGTTTCACCTTCAGTCAGGTCCTAATATGATAATGGAAAGACAGACTCATATTGATTGCTCTAGTAACTGCATCTTTGGTATGCAAAGCAAACTTATAGCACATTTGAGACTAACTGGGAAAAAAAGAAGCTGGTAGCATGAGCTTTCAAAGATTTGAGCCTACTTCTTCAGATGCATATTTAGCTCACTGGTAATCTATTAATCGAAGCTCTCACTTGCTTTCTGTAATAGAGCTCTTCGAACAGTTTCATAGCTAATGGGAATAAATAATGGGTAACAATAAATGCAATATAGCCAAAAAACGGGTTTTGATTTTGTGACCACAAAGCAACTCCATTTTTTTAATCAATGAGAATAGTGCAAAGTGACATTTGTGCAAACCTCCATTGCTCTCCCAGAATGAGTGTCTCCATCAGCTTTTTACAGGGAAGGTGAGTGTACCTATTTAGGACTCTTCCTCAGCTTCACATGCCACATGGCATAAATACTCACTACACCAGATGGGACAACTGGTGACATTGGTAGATGGCAACTCCTGTCAGCCTTAGCCAGAACAATTAAAGGTGAGCGATGGTTAGAGTTACAGTTCAGTGATACATGAAGGGTTACAAGTTGCATATGTCTGCAGTCGCAAAATAACATTTGCAGTCTTTTGAAGGCAATACTAAGGATTCGTCTTTGTTCCTTTCTACCTATCCTTCCTACATGGAATCTCCAAAAACTGTACAGATAGCCACCTGTACATAAGCATAGCTCCCACCAACAACAATGGGACAACCTGTTTCTTGACCATATTCAACATAAAGAAGCATCTTGGATATTTCAGTCAATTCCCCCAAATCCACTTGATAGAAAGGGCTTTTGCATGCCAACAGAGGCCAATAGAGAGAGAAAAAGCTCGGGTGCCACTCCAGAACCTAAAAGCAACTCTGTGTTCATGTCCCCTTCAGAATATATTTTGGAGGGTGGTGGCACTGAGAAAAAGACCTCACCCAACAGCTCAAAGCTTGAGAAGCTGTTAGGAGAGACATTGCAGCATCTACACCTGACATGGCGTGTTTATATCAACAGCAGGCTCTCTGCTTTAAACCTGACCATCAGATAGAGAACAGTGGGGCAGGCACAGTGATAGGGCAGTCAGCATGGGATTTTTCTCTCTTTCATGATCGTCATCCTGCATGGCAATAAAACATCCAAAACTAGCTGTAAAAATCACTATGGCCCAAATCCAATTGCTGGTCTCAATTAGAGTGGACCCACTGGATGAACATTTATGTAAATCCCATTAATTCCATAAACTGGCAAATGGTTGGGACTATCAATTGATTTGAGAGCAAGTGTGGTGTAGTGGATTCAGTGCTGGACTACAACTCTCATTCTCAGCTTGGCCTTGAAACCCACAGGGTGACCTTAAACAAATCTTGCCAAGAAAACCCCATGATAGGTCTGCCTTAGTGTCACCATAAATCAGAAATGACTTGAAAAAACAACAACACACAAAAAGCAATTGGTTTTATGCTTATATTTTCCACTAATACAGTTAAACACTCTGTAGTCCGGCTCTTTGAGATGAGTTTAAAGCAACAAGAAACTAAAATGAGAAAGGCTTGGGTAGATTTTCTGACTTTGGCAACTTCCTTTCCTGGAAGAGTGGAATTGCCTCACTAAATTAGAAAAGATCTTGAGATGGCTGTAAATTTAGCTAAATCCTACCACAGTAAAATAAAACAATCAAAATGTCCATTAATTGGAGCCTGAATTTGCACATTATCAAAATGTGTATAAATGCTTCCAGAATGAACAGACACAAAAGCACACCTAGCTGACAGAAACAAGGATGGGGAGAGGAACAACTATGTAAAATGTTGAACACTGTTAATGAAATCCACAGTTTTGAACTACTAAAGCTGACAGACACTGTTCTTTCTCCTTTTACATTCAGGGGAGAAAATGTCACTGTGAAGAAAAATATATTCCAAGTTTCAAGGAAAGCCAAAAAAAGAGGAAGAAGTGATATAAAATCCAATGCATAATGTACTGTGTTTTATATTTTTCATGCAATGGTTCAGCTGTTTCTTCAGAAACTAAAAAGAAAACATCAAAAGACATTTTCCCAAAGGATAAAACACTTTCAATACATTACACACCTATTTTTTTTAAAAAAGAAAATTGCTGTAAAGACCTTTTTTAAGATTTGTATTTGTTCTCACCCTTTTAGGCTCATGATTCCAAGACTTTAGTATCATTCATTCTTTTGTTGTTGTTTATTTGTGAATTAGTCTCAGCAGCCTAGTTCTTCCCTCCCTACTGCTTCAAGAATGTTTTGATCTCCTTGTAAACTCCTTGGTGGCTCAAGGGACTTTAATGGTCCAAGAGAGAAGCCAGCTGTGGGTCAGGTGAGATGTTCAGGTCACTGAAAAGGCACTATAACAACAAAGCAACCAAGCATAGAATGAAACCAACTGGCTCTTTAGAATCACAACCACAGGTACAAAAGCTACAGATGTAAAAATATGACAGTTCTTATCCCTTCCCTATTCTATGGTGGCTACATTAGGGGAGGAAATTCATTCTGAATGAGAAGGTATGCATTTTTGGTACACATTATTTTCCTAAAGCAAGCATTCTTTGTGTGTTTGGTACTTTTTGCCCTAATGTACCTACTTCAGGTTTGGTGCATTTCCCCACTGATTTTTCAAGTATGTGCATAGTTTTGTGTACATTTTTCTTTGCCCAAATATGTTGCAGTTGTCCCAACTGGTGCTTCTTTGTACAGATGCAAAATGGCCTTTGTGCATGGAGGAAAATAGCCCTTGCTCTTTCAGTTGCCAGATCCACATCATGGGCAACAATTTGGAGGCAAAACTGACCTGGAAATTGCATCCATGAGATTGGGTCCCAGTACTAACCTGCTGTCCTGTAAAGTATTGTGGTCATTCTTCATTACACAGAAATGGGCCTCAGGAATCCAAACACAGGTCAGCATTAGTGATTTCTTTCCCACATACATTTGGAATTAAAAATTCTTTTCTCCTGTAGTTGCTTCACCAAAATAATATCATGGTGAAATGTTCTATGTGTATATTCATGGCCTGGAACTATCCTTTGAGGCTTGTTTGAAATGGCAGAAGGTAGGATAAAAATAAGGAGGATGAAAAAGAAGGAAGAATTTCCCAGTTGTCTTTCTCTAATCAGAACAGATTGGGCAGGAGGATCTTATGGGCATTATTTTTACAAAAAAAGGCTCACTTCCTACCTGGCAAAAAGAATTGCCCAAGGCAGCTAATTTGAGGTGTCATAAAAGATTAGCTATCACAAAAGTAACAAATATTTTGGCTATATATTTATTGCCAGTTAGAGGAGAGAGGGGGAGCTGGTGTGGTATACTGGGTTGACCATTTGACTACAACTCTGTAGATTAGGGTCTGATTCCCCACTCCACCATGGAAACCCACTGGATAACCTTGGGTGAGTTACACTCTCTGCCCTAGAAAATCCCGTAATAGATTTACTTTAGGGTCACCATAAGTAAGAAATGACTTGAAGGCACACAACAGCAAAAAGGAGAAAGGATTTCCTTGGCCTATGTGCCCAAATAATTTGGTGCACTAGATAATGTGTTGGGTCTTGTGTAAGCATGCACTGTAACAATCTCAGACTTGCAGTCCTGAGCAATATGATCTCTGAAGGGCAGACTGCTTCTCTTACTGATAGTTCCCACATAATTTTTCCCTCTTGTGTTCTTTCACCTTCTCCCTCACCCTCAGCACTTTGTACCTTAAAGGAGGAAGAGGCATTTCTTGCTCTGCCTCAGGAAGCAATATCTCTTCAGCCATCCTTGACTTAAACATAAATGGACACTGATTTTAAAGGGACCATTTGAGGAACTTGCCTGTCATTTCACAGTTAATCAGTTCCTTTTATATTTCCATGTTGATCCCACTTCAGGGGAAGTGGGAAATCACAACCCTTAACATATGGCTTAGTCTTTTATACCTGAAGGAGGATCAGGTAGAGGAAGCCTGGGTACCAATCTATTGGTTCAAGGTGATTTCTGATATACCCTCCAACTATAAAGTGATTAAATTACAGACATCATCATTTTCTGGATTCTGAGGGGGGGGGCATTACTGCTGTGGCATAAAATCCTGGCTAAGTAGGAGGAATGTATAAAGATGTGCATCTTTGAATGACCAAACAACACTGCCTCTCCCTATTCTGAAAGTGGGTTGCTCAATCTGGCAGCAGAGTATTTTGAAAGCGAAGACAGAATCATATGGTTTGATTCCCTGTGCTTGATTTATAAAGGTCACAATTTATAACACATGATTGTAAGTGTCTGGAACTGGCCTTAAAGCACATTTGTGATAATAGGATCCTGTTAACAAGATCTGCAAGTCAGACACGTTATTAAACTGTGCTTTGAGTTATGCAGAAACGACGTATATCAAAGCACATGTGGATTAGGAATCCAGGCAGATCATGAAGCACCGAAAGCGGGAAATGATGCTTAGAAAGAAAGGGCCTTATCCTACAGAACAAGCAGAATGTGTTCTTGCCTCTAGAAGAAAGCAATTAGGCAGTTAAAGACTGCTTTGGTAAGCCTGATGACCCTCGAACAGGCTTCCACATAATGAGTTTGGATTCATTTAAATTCTGCAGGCTGCCTCACAGTATACGTTGCCATCCAGTTCAAACATATGCTCATGAAATATATGACGTCTCTGCCTTGAAAGTGTTTGCAAAGATAAATAAATGGCAGCACTACTCACACTACGAAGGGACAAATACACGATACAATATCTACTGAAGTTCACAGTTTCTTGGTTCGATGGCCCCAACATTGCTCCTGCTTCTATCCCCTGCTGTTTAGTCAAACCTATGTGGATTGCATACTCTATAGCTCTTGAAAAGCCTAATGCAAGGTGCCCTTGAGGAGGGGGTGATAGGCTTAGCCTCAGATACTTCCCTGGTCTGTTCCCTAAATGCTGCCCCACTTTTTCCATCCATACTCCTTTACGTTCTCCCTGTTCCTCATTTCCTTAAACAGTCAAATTACAAAAACAAGTCCTTCAACAGTGATGAGATTTTGATACAGATATGTCACCTTGACTCATTGAGGCAACATTTCAAAGTCCCAAAGCTCACCAGGAGATGATTTTGGTGGTTTCCATACCAGTGGAGTGGTTAATCCATTCTAGCTTTGTTGCAGAGAACTAAAGAACTATCCAAGGTTCTGAATCAATTTTATTCTACAATTCAGCACCTCAGACAACCCTTTTAAATCTGTACTGAACCCTAAAATGAACCCTAAAATGGGTTCACTGTCTCATTTCTATGGAGGCCAGCCACTGCTGAATTTCTCTGTGCAGAACTGCACCTTCTCCCCAGAACCTGGAAAGGCTCTTTTAAAAAAGTAACTCATTCTCATTACTTGTTAGAGTGCTTGTTACTGTGATTTATTACATTGCTTGTTGCACTGCTTGTTTCCTTGGCCATTACTTCCTGTCAACATTTCTTAGACAGAGAAGAATTCTTATGCTTGATAAGAAAGTGGCATGACACTTAAAAATTCCTGTCAAAATGCTTCTAAAAATGGCCTTAGAAAGTAATCTTTATAAGTAACAAAAAAACATAATGAGTTGCATGAGGATGGCCAAAAGTGGGTCTGCCCTCATGTTACTGAACTGCAGCACCCAGTATTCCTCACCACTGGTTATGCTGGCTAGGACTGATAGGCATTGTAATTCAGTAGATCCTGGAGTCCTCACTTTATTCATACCAACATTTCACCAGCAAAGTAACTTCATGCTTCGTCATTACATGGCTTATAAAATGTGACTTCATTACACCCTCATTAACTGTAAAATAACTAGATGCATGTAATTGTATTATGTGTAACTCATTCCTTCTGGATATTACATTTCCCTTTGTGCAGGTAAGTATACTCAGGCAGAGCAAGAAGGAAAGGACAGGGGAATGGGTCAGGAAGATGCCAACAACTCACCAATGGCCATTTCTTTTTAGCAGCCCTTGCAGCAAGCAACATTTATTGCAATTTTAAAATTTGCCCATTCACAAAAATCATTACTGAAAACACATAAAATCTCTCTGATATATCTTTTAAAAATATAATTGACTTGTGTCAAGAATATAGATGAGAGGGATGGGAGACAGAGAAAGACATCTATATTTTAATCATTTACTGCACAAAGATGAACCAAGGTGAGATTTACCTCCCTACTAGTTATACTATTCTCATTCCTGTAGTAATAGAGTTTTGTGCTCTACTTCAGGACCTCCATGCAAAGGGGGGGGGTGTGCAAATAAAAGACCATTTATTTTAAAACCTAAGAGAACATCTCTCTAGGATTCTCTAGATCCTTCACTGCATATTTATGGCTATCATCCAACAGAATTTGACCACAGAAGTGCATTGGAGGACCAACAAATGCCCAGAGAAGTGTTTTCTCTAGCTCCTACAGTGTGACTCTGTGATCTGTGGAGGACAGGGGGTCTTGGAGATGTCTCATCAGCAGGCTCACCATGAGTTAAAGCAGTTAACAACACAAAGGCAGTTAACATCAACAAGGAGAACATATTAATAAAATCTGCAATAATAAAAAAATGCAAAAATCAAAACCGCAAATGGGGAGGGTCAACTGTGCTGCATTTTACAGAAATTGGAACTAATGCATAGTTAGAGGTAACACAGCTATCTGTAACTAGCTGCTTTTTTAGTAATTAAATTACATTTCAAAGTGGGAAATTGCATATCAAAAGTTACATTTAAAAGTAAGGTAACATTTCAAAAGTAAGGTAATGAAAATGCATTTGAAAAATGAGGTAACAGATAAGAATAATTTACTTTATTAATGCAATACGTCTGCAGTTATTTTATAAGCTACTTTTGCAGGTTTGTGAAATATTTGTAGTTTTGTGAGATAGTCTTCTCTGTCAGAGATCCTTGGCACCACAAACTACAAATCCCATGATTCCATAGCACTGAGCCATGGCAGTTAAAGTAGTGTCAGACTAGATTATTTCTGCAGTGCAGATGAAGCCATAGTTTGACAATGTTATTTTTCTCTTTAAAAAGACTCTTACTTTTTTATTTTTCAAAGTAATGTGATTTCTTAAGCCATCTCTTTGCAGTTGAGCCTATAACCACTGGCCCTGCTCAAAACTAACTAACTTCAATGGATAGTAATATTATTATCCTTACAACATTATAATCTACTGTTACACTTATAACATTATAATTTCACAGCGGGATCGAAGCAGAGGGAAAGCTAAAAGGAAACAAAGCCAAACAAAACAGCTAAACATTTTTATTCAAGCACAACTAGATAAAGGCAAAGGTTAATCCAATAATGACTAAAGGATAATTGCTTTTGTATACAGCAAAAAGTCTCAAATGGCGTTCAAATTTCATTTAACAAAAGACAGGGTCACTTGCAACATTTCGAAAAAGAATAAACAATAGGAACTGTTGGATACTCTCTCTATTTGAATTTGAATGTATGTATTTATTTGCTTGGCTTGGGTGGCAAATCATCTCTTTTGAAATGCCTGGTGGTTTTGTTTTTTTAATTGAAAAAAAGGGGGAAACTAAAGGCTCCAAAAGAATGTAACTGAAGGTTCAGGGCCCATGCTAGGATGAGGAGAAGCAGTGATTCAACCACAAACGTCATGAAATTGTCCCAGCAATTCAAAGAGAAATAGTTTGGGGGAATGGTTTTTATTGTATGAGTTTTGCTATATGAGTATGGTGTGGAAAACAAGATCAAGGGATACAAACCATAGAAATTACACTCTTATGCCTAAATTCTGTTATAAAGGACCATGTTCACAAAGTGAAACATGGAATCGTTATATGTTTCTAGGCTTTCAGAGTGCACAAGGAAAGTAAATCAATTTGTTCACAATGTAGAATTGTATGAAAACATGGGCTAAGACATTTGGTTATAATATACAAATGGAACAGTGGGAAAGATGTGTTTGAAGAAGTTGAAATTTACTTTATGTTATGATCTTAAAGAGATTTGTAACAAAATGGTGGTATATGACTCTAGAGAAACAGTGCAAGACATATAAAGCAACCTTGGATTGCTGGTACTGAAAAACAAGAATGTTAAAGATTCATATACAATTAAAACCTGAACCTTTTCTTCAGGGACTGATGGATGATCAACTAGAAAGAAATTATGGAAAAATATTATAATATATGACCACAGGAGCAAGAAAATTATATGCTATATGTATATGTCTGACAGATTTTTCCAGAAGACATCACAGCCCTGTTCAAACATTGCCTCACCACAAGCTATTTCCAGTGGGACAATGGATTCTACAAACAGAGAGATGGGGTAGCAATGGGAAGCCCTCTAAGCCCGGTGATAGCAAACTTTTACATGGAACACTTAGAAAAGCAAGCCCTGGAAACAGCACCAAAAAAGCCCACAACTTGGTTCTGATACATGGATAACATTTTCACCATTTGGAGCCATGGAGAAGAAGATCTGGCTGTGTTCCTGACCCATCTGAACAACATCCACCCCAACATCTAATTCACTATGGGAAAAAAAAAGGAAGGAACACTGCCATTCTTGGATGTCCTAGTCATCCGCAAACCGAACCAACGTTTGGGTCACACAGTATACAGAAAATCCACACATACAGAGAGATACCTGCACAAGTACTCCAACCATCACCTAGGACAAAAAAGAAGAACAATCAAAACACTGGTAGACCAAGCAAAACCCATCTGCGAACTCCATTTCTTGGAAGATGAACTGAAGCATCTAGACCGGGCTCTACAGGCTAATGGTTATTCCAGCTCAGACATCAGAAGGGCTGTCAGGCCCAGAAAAACCCAGAAGACAAGCAGCCACCCAAAGGGAAGGTATTTTTTACCATACATCAAAGGAGTCACAGACAGAATAGGCAAAGTGGTGAGGAAGCACAACTTTCAAATGGTTTACAAACCGATGAAGAAAATCCAGCAAATGCTTCACTCAGCCAAGGACCAGAGAGACCCTCTCACAGCCTCAGGAATTTACTGCATACCATGCAGCTGTGGGCAAGTCTACATAGGGACCACCAAACACATTGTACAAACAAGAAACAAGGAACACGAGAGGCACTGCAGACTGGGCCAGCCAGAAAAATCAGCAGTAGCAGAACATGCCACAAACCATCCTGGGCATAAAATACTGTTTGAAAACACTGAAATTCTGGACCATGCCAACCACTACCATGTCAGGATGCACAGGGAAGCCACTGAAATCCACAAACATATGGATAATTTCAACCTGAAATAAGAAACCCTTAAAGTGAACAAAATTTGGCTCCCAGTCCTGAGAAACATAAAATAAGGACTCAGCAAATGCAAGTGAGAAACCACTCAGAGTCAGGGACTTTCCCAGCAGATAATGATCACCAATTGGCAGACACCAATCCTTTTATGCATTAGCCTCCCAGCCTGAGGCCTGCCACCAACACAGAACAATACACATGCAAATCACTCCTGCATTCCCAGGCTCACACAGTATATATACACCCAATTTTTCCAGGCAAAGCATTCTCTGAAGATGCCAGCCACAGACGCTGGTGAAACATCAGGAAGAAACTCTCTTAGAACATGGCCACATAGCCTGAAAAATCCACAAAAAACCATGAGAAAGAATGATGGTGATGAGTTATTTTGATTATTGGTATGAGTTAAACTTATGTAGATAGTGTAACATTTTAGATTATAAAGAGGCAGCTAGAAGGTTAAGCATTATCGTATAATCTAAGGAAAGACAGCTGTAAGTCACAATTATTTATTTATTTTTAAATGTTGTGAGCCACCTTGATCCATCAGGAAAGTCGTCATATAAATAAAACCTGACTCAAATAATTTATTTATTTTGTTTAATTTATATTGTAGTATTGTCTGTATCGTTGGGCTTTTTGCTTACTGTCGTTTATTTATTTTGTATTTTGCTTAATGTTGCTGAAGAGTCAAAATACTGTTTTGTCTGGTGTATTGAATTTTTAGGTTGAAAGTACACTGCAGAAATACTCCTGTTTGAGACCATTTTAACTGCCCTAGCTCAGTGTTAGGGAATCCTGGGAACTGTAGTTGTGGCACCAGAGCTCCCTGACAGAGGAAACTAAATATTTTACAAACTACTAATTCCAAGATTCCCTAGCATTGAACCAGGGCCATTAAAGCAGTCTCAAACTAAATTATATATGCAGTGTGTTTTGGACCTTAGTTTATGAAGACCTTTAATTAAAAAAAATTAAATGTTCACAAAGTCCTCTGAACACTTAAAAACAAAGCACTCTTATCCCATTGTAAACAATGCTACATCGTGATCATTGTGGGGAAGGGAGAAATGACACTTACAAAAGTATCAGACACATTGTTGTCAGGGAAACTGCACTACAAATTCCACCATCCCCATCTAATATGAATAACAGTAAGGAATTGTAGGAGGGTTAGTCCCAGACATTGGGAGAGGCAAGAGTTTCATACTTCTTCTCTAAGCAGAGATCACTGTTCCCCATTATGATACAGATCAATTAATATAGACAACAAAGTTTGTTCCTTTACTTCTTCTTCTTTTAAATAAAGACTCAAGTTCAAGAATCTGCATGGTGTAGTGGTTTAAGCACTGAACTAAAATCCCAGGAGACCAGAGTTTAATCAGCAATGGAGACTGGGTAGTCACGCTCTCTTAGTCTAACAGAAATGCAATGGAAAATCTCCTCCAAATAAATTTTGCCAAGAAAACCATATGAGTGGGTCACCATAAGTCTGGAGTTGACTGAAGACATATATCAAGAGCTAATACTAAATATACCTTTTCAAAGAAAAATATCAAATTGTAAAGAGATGGGGAGGGGTTTCCCAGAAACAAATGCTGACATTCATTAATTAATTCAAAAAATCCAAATCAGCAAATCAGCTCCTTATGTAACTTTTGTCTCCTGCTGTCGCCAAGGCATTTACATGCCTTAATCCATGACAAATGGTTTCATTTGATCCATAACTGATTTCTCTGCCTGCCAACTAGAAACAGAACAGAGAAAGGGGAGAAGAATGAGGAAGTGGAGAGAGAACAGGAAATCTATTTTTCAGAATTCAAAAGAAAAAGAAGTTGGAAATGTTGTAAACTTTAACAGGATCAATATGTGATTGGACACCTTCTCAGAAAATGTGATGGCTTTTAGCCCAAAGGAAGGCAATTTCCAGCACACCAGGAAGACGAAACGCATTCTAAAAACCAGCACTGTTCCGGTGATATGACTATAGCACCATGAGCATTACAAGGCAAAAGAGCGGTTTGATAGGAATGATTCTAAAGCCAGACTTCTACCCCACTGCTAAATATAGAATTAAAATAATGTTTCTGGGTTCAGTGATGAACCCTCATCTTTACTTTTTAAGTAAATGGAAATGATGGTTTAACACTGTAATCCCCCACCTGTAAGTCTCCAAAAGTTGTTTGACTCCAGCTTCCAGAATCCCTTATCATTAGCCATTCTGACTAGAGATTCTGGGTGTTGACATTAATCATCAATTAGGGATCCAAGGTTAGGAAATGTTGCAAAGCCAGAAACAATGATAACCAATATACCAGGGTGACCACTGTACCCAGTGGTGTAGGGCAGGATTTCACTGCTGCTTTTCCCATAGCTACTTCAAGTTGAACAGGAGTTTTGATAGTACTGAACACTAGTATGGCCCCAGTGGACCTCCTGTTCAACTTGGAGATGTTGCTAGAGAAGCAGTGGTAAAAGCAAGGCTGAATTCACCATCCACTATGGCATCCATCAACCATCCCTATAATATGATTTCAGAAAATTCAAACTGCTTGTCAGTATCCATAAAGCTCTAAAGAACTTGGATCAAGAGTACATAAAGTACTGCCAGCTCTCATCCTTCCCCAGGACCAACTGCAGATAGGAACATAATCTTGGCTCCAGTCCATCATTCTTAAATCGCCACTATTTTCTGCATCGAGAACAGTGGTTTATGCATATAAAATGCTGTTTCCCACACAGAACATAGTGGAGATTTCCCGCACAGAAAACTCTGTTTTCTGCACAAAAAGATCTCATACAAACTTTGTGCAGAATACGTCCCATGTGGTGAAGTTTCTAGTCAGTTCTGACTTCCTCATCAGGGGTCCCTGACACTCAAGAAACACATTTAGTGACCATTTCTTGAATATTTTCAAATATTCTTTCCATCCCATGTTTACAAGTAAAGGCCTGGACAGACCAGCACTTTGTGTCGACCTGGGCCTAATTTAGGGCTGTGGTAGGGTGGAGCATTCATACGCTCCCAAACCCTATCGTCAACTGTGGGTGCCATCTTAGTCCACCCGGGGTGTGCCATGATGATGTTCACCATGCGCAGCACCCAAATGGCATGGTGTGCACAAGGGGCATCACAATGCCGCACCACAGCAGCCATGGTGCCCGTTCAGCAGCACAAAAAGAAGGGGGCTTCTTTTTGAGCCATGCACAGGCTGCAGCATGTGGTTGCCTTGCCATGGCCTGCTTCTGGGGCAGAAAGGGGCAGCATCTCGCCGCCCCTTTCTGTCAATCTGTCCAGCCCCTAAATTCACTCCAAATCTGTAAAGACATCGCAAGCAGATTCTGAGATTCAAAGGAACATTGCAACCATCAACCGTGCTTTGTGCAGCCTGATTGTCTTTGGGAGAGGAAATGCCTCCCAGAATGCCTATGTATATACTGCTACAGAAGATGTTTGTCTCAGAAGGGATAAATCTTCCACTACTGTTTCTGCATGATTCTCCAGCCTAGCAAAGAAATCTATGCCAAGGAAGGCAGACAGGTCAAGCCTTTTCCTCAGTGTTTAGCATTTTATCAATGCTCATTTTTTACCCATACACCCCAGAAGTAACATGTAGAGTGTAGTCAAGACTTGGAGTCATATCTATCTAGCATATATTTATCCTAGCTTCCACTATGGAAATGTTCAAAGTAGTTTGAAAAAGTAAAAATAATACAAAACACCAACCATAATTAAAAGTGGTATGAGACTTTGATACTCAAGTGAGCACCTGTATGCATCTCAGGCACTGATATTTGCACGGAGAACATATCTATCATCCTTACAATGGGAATAATATATTACTTGGAAACATGACAGAGAACATTTATGGCTCTTCTTGGCTCACAGGCTCTCTGATACATAATTTTTCCTGATCTTGATCTAACTTAGAAAAATATTGCTAAAACGAGAACTCAAACAAAGGGAGCTTTAAGTCTACTGGATATGTAGGGTCCTATTATGGATGATGCATTCCCCAAGCAATGCATGTACAACTTGGTTCATGAGTTACTACCATTTTGCACATGCAAAAGGGATGTAGAAATCTCAGTAGACCATAAGCTGCACATGACTCAACAGTGTGATGCAGCAGCTAAAAAAGACAATGCAATTCTATGCTGCAGCTACAGGAGTATAGTGTCTAGATTCTGCTTTGATTACATCTTACCTGGAATACTGTGTCCAGTTCTGGGCACTAAAGTTCAAGAGGGATATTGATAAGCTAGAATGTGTCCAGAGGAGGGCAATAAGGTTGGGAAAAGATCTGGAAGCCATGCCCTACATAGAGAGGCTTAGGGAGTTGGATATATTTAGCCTGGGAAAGAGAAAGTTAAGAGGTCGTTCTCCACTGACCTCCCTCTTGACTGATGGCTACAGTATCCTAAAAGAAGAAGTATACAGTGAGCCCACGCCATACTTCAGCTCCTCATAGGCTTCTTTCAGCATATGCTGAAGCCGCCTGGGAAACGGGTGAATGCCTAGCACATGCTCACAGCCATGCAGTGAGCACGAGCCCCATTATATCCAATGGGGCTTGCAAATGGCACACACGGCTGTGGGACGTGCACACAGCCACACAGTGAGCACAAACCCCATTGGATATAATGGGGCTCAAGCATACACATTTTTTGCTTTATGCAGGGGGTTCCGGAATGGATCCCCCACATAAAGCAAGGGCCCACTGTATATATACCAAATCTGACCAATTGTGATATTCCAGGTGTTTTCAGATTCACTACTTGCTATGCTGAATAGGTCTGGAGTTTTGTAGTTCAAAAAATATGGAAGGCCACAGTTGTCCCAGTATGATCTACATAGCCTATCTGTGAAATTCATCTCCTTCTCAGAACTATAGAAGACGTTTTGTTGTTATACATATAGTAACATTGCATCCATAAGTATCAACACTGTCATCCATTTACTTTTACAAATTCTGATGCAGTATGCCCTGCACAAGCCTTTGATGTCTCTAACATTCTTGAAGCATGTCTATTACTTTTAGTCAAGGCAGTCAAAGAGATGTTTGGAGACATGATGTAGGCTGGTATCATCTCCTTGAACTTATCTCTATTCCAACAAGAGCAGGGGATACTGTGACCTGTTTAATTCAAATTTTGTTAGGTCACATTAGGAAGTATCATAACTGTGTGTTTTAGACATAAAACTCCTCAACATGGATCTGATCTTGGCTTGATAGCCTAGTCAGGAGGAAGCTCCTCAACCAAGGGTGGACAAGCTGCAAAACTCCCAAAAGCTGTTCCTTGAACTACTATTTTTCTTTGCAGCTTCCAAAAGCTGTTCCCTGAACTACCCTTTTTCTGACAACAACAACAAAAAAAAAGGAGCATTGGCTCCATGTGAACTTCCAAAGAAAATAAGCAATTCACTTTGCCAACAGGGCAAGGGCCTCCCTGTAATATATAATATATAATATCCTCCAAAATTTCACTGATGAAAACCAGGAAACACATGGACAAGCAACATCAGAGTGTGATAAAAATTATCAAGCTAGGCTTTTGAAGTTTGCTTTTGCCTGAGCTTGCAGGGGATGGAAAGATTTCTCCCTCACCTTTCCCCTCCCTTCTGTTGATTTAATGGAGTGCAAATAACTTTGCACTTTGAATTCATTTTGTAGCAATTGAATTAAGCTGAAAACTAAGAGGAACTGGGAGGAGGAGACAGAAACTGGGATGCTGTAAAGCAGCTAAAAAGGTGGGAGGACAGAAAATTAATCAAAATTGTCTGTCAGGGCAGTTGGAGAATATGCTATATCACAAAATAATTTTCTGGTGTTTTTCCCCAAAGTAAAAGATTTTCAGCCACTTCCACTTTTCTTTTGTTTGTTTCCTTATTTGATATTTTTGACAGTCTATCTGGCCTTCAGAGAGCCCCAGGGGCAGAAAATTTGTACCAGACTCTGTCAAGAAGACATAACACTCCAAGTTCAAATGGTATGGGAAACTAGTTTTAAGAAACCAGGAGATCTTTCATTTAAAAATTGATTTGCTAGGGGGAAATGGTCAGAAATGGCAAAAAGGGAGTGTGTAGGCACATAGCTCATTCCCAATAAATCTAACAAGTCCAGGATCATTACATCTGAATAAGGGTGAAGTCTGTAGTTTGAATAGACAGACACGACCTGAATTGACAGTTACTTGGGAAGTGTGTCTTACTGGTGACCACTGGACTTCCTTCAGTATTAATGCACCCTTAATCTTTGGAAAATGAGGATAGCCCCCTCCCCCACTTTTCCACTCAATTAGGAGCCCATTTTCATACCCAGTTTACATTTTCTCCACCTGGCAAATACTGGACAGATGACTCTTCTCATTTCCCATTTCTACACTTCAGAGGATATGGCAGGAGGAAAGAAACAACATAGAAGCAATGAAAAATATGCATTTAGAAAAAGAGGCATATGGGGATATGTACTTGTATACACACCACATATTCTGCGAGGGATGGACCTTCCATTTTGAGGTATACATTTTATCATATTAATACATGGTGCTTCATATTATTTTGGAAGAAACAGTTCCAAATGGTATCCCCTAACTCTTTCCATTACCCCCTTGTTTAGTGCAAATTTATTTGTTTAAAAATATTTATTAACAACTATTCTGCCTTACAGATCTTCCAGTGTAAAATAAAATGTATTTAAAAATTATTTCAAAATAAACCAGAGTTTGAGCACCCGCTAGAAGTAAAACAAGGATGGAGCCAGACTGATGCCAGAAGGGTTTTCACAACTGAGAGGCTTCCACCAAGAAAGTCCTGTTTGTAACCTTACAAACCTAGCCAGTCAGGTTGGTCAGACACAGAAGAGGACCTCTGTTGAAGATAATAGATTCTGGGAACAGTTGGCAGGGGATGGTCTTTCAAATATCCTGGCTCCAGGTTTACAGGGCATGCATGTGTATATTGTACTCCGTATATTTACTCTTCTTTGTATCCAAGGTCCCACTGGCTAAAACCTCAAAGGGACACTATCCCAAAGCACAATCAGGGATATCTAGTGCCACTGTCAATGCTAGCACAAGTCTGGCTCCAGAAAACAATTCTGTTGATTCTATTTGAAGCCAATGAAAAAGTGAAATCCCCAAAGAAGCCAAAACCTTGCTCTTAGCAATTCTCAGTTTCACCATGACAGAAAGGAAAGGAAACATTAAAAACTGGAGGCGGGGTGCAAACAACAATCAAAACACTAAGAACACAAGAAGAGAAAGGACTGAAACAATATGATAATAAGAGGAAGAACTCATTCATGTCTTAAAAGGAAAACACACCTTTTTAACACAAAAATGAGTTTGTTTTAGGCTGATAATTAAATGCAGCCATCTGAAACAACCAGTACAGAAAACACAGATCTCATCTTTGAGGGAGGAATTTGTAGGTGCTTCATTTTCCTGAGGCCTTAAGCATCAAAGCATACTTTCTTGCAGCACTATGACAGCAACACACAACAACAGCTCAGAGCATTGAAATCCCCTGGTTGACTCACACAGGCTTCAAAATTTGTACTTGGAAAGAGACAGGTTTGCTATGTCCACGTAGGAGAAGTCAACTAGTAGACACTTCACCCATCATTCCTAATGATGAAGTGTTCACAGAACCAGGTCTCAGAGCACAGACCAAGGTTTTAAGGGATTATGGTATGCCTTTGGGTGTGCAAGTGAGGAGACAAAAGGGTGAGGAATACTGGAGATGAAGAGTTTGGAGTTTGTGTGGTGATTTTTGTAAAAAGTTCATGTGGTTTTGTTTTGTTTTGTTTCTTTGAAATTGTTTCAACCCTTTCCCAGATGGACTCTCTGGCTTAGTGTGAGGACATGCACTATCCTTGTGCAATGCTGATATAACAAAAGGAATTGATGGTAGGGTTGCCAAACCTCAGGGCCTGGAACTGAGTCTCCAGTTTTCAGAAGTCGTCTCCAGGTGGGAGGCATGGGTATAGTCTCCAATTTTGGCAGGCTAAGCTTCAGGCAAGAGGAAAGAGCTAGGTGGAAGACTCCACTTTAGCTAGCAAAACAGCAGCTTGCCCCAATTTGCAGGTCTTAAAAAAGATAAGTCTAAATGATCATTTAAACCATAAGGTTTACTTAATGACAGTTTATGGATCCAAAAGGCTTCTCTTTGAAGGAGTTTGCTGTTTGCCACATGGTGTTATGGCAAAACATAATTTTAGTACCATGTTCAAGTGGTGGAATCCCTGCTTAGCCATGGACTCAAGCAAGTCACACCCAGCCAAGGAGAAAGACAGTGGCAGACCCCATCTGAAGAAATTTTGCCAGGGAAAACCTAGAATAGGGTCATCAGAAGTCACACTTGACTTGAAGGCTTGGTTCCAGGAACCCCTGGTGGAAGCAAAAAAATATGGACGGTCATGCCCCATATTATTCAGTGGTGGAGACATGCACACTGACATGTCGACACATCTCGATACATTGACACTCTGACTAATATGGGTGGTGGTGATCTGCTACTGGGTTGCTACCAGTCAGTTGCCTATGAAAAAAATCACGAGCAAGCCATATTGCAATAGCAACAACATCAGCAAGAAGATTTTCAAACACTTGGTAAGCCACAATACACTAGTAGTGGATTTAATTCTGCTCAGTTGGTCACACATTGTACAGGAATGTTTACAGGAGTCATCAGAGAGAGAGAGGGAGAGAGAGGGGGGAGGAGAAGGCTTATAGCATCTCAAAAACATAACAGATATCCAGATTTTGCAAAAAAAAAAAAAATCTTTAGAATGCAAACCATTCTGTCAAATTTCAAACTTAGGAATTGAAACTTAGACATGCCCTTTATGAAAGTCATTTAAGAAAAGGGCTGGGAATCATGCTGTCCTCCAGATATTGTTGGACTGCAACTGCCAGCACCCCGAGGCAGTATAGTTAATAGAGAGGCATGTTGGAAATTACAATCAAACTATATCTGGAAGACCATATGACTCCCATCTTTTTTTTTTTTTAGTTATCTAAATTAGTGACCATCATTAACAGCATGTAGAGGAAGATTTCACAATTGCATGGCACCATCCAGGGAACTACAGACATTCTTTCACAGCTTTGCTCTGTGGCCTAGTTTCCACCCAGCACTTTTTGGCATCAGGAGTTAGCAGCCTTAAGTAAACATCAACAATTCTGAATTCTGAACAATGATCACTGTGATATTTCAGTGTTGTTTGTAGACTGCTGCTGTGTTATTTTATTTGGGACTGAAGCAAAGAAATTAAAACCATTTGTCCTTTTAGTTTATCCATTTTTAGTAAGGCTTACATTTCCCTTCATGTTCCTTGTGCCTTTATTTCTTATATATCCCTTGATAGTTGTCAGTCCTTTGTCGATTTGCTTTTTCCTTTCTGCTACTGGTTTAACATGCTTGTTCAGTTGCTTTACATATATCTTCAGTGACATCATTCTCATTTCCATTCCCTGCATTTTCCGCTGTAGATATTAAAAGGTCCTTTGTACGACCACAGTAGTTTCATGCTTTCCCCCCATTGTATCAGAGCCACCTGTGGTTTTTCATCTTAGTATTGCAGAGCATCGCCTTCACTCTTGGTAATATTTTATGAAACATTTCCATGTGGAAATGAAGATTGCCTAAAGATCTCCTAAATATTGTTTCTTTCATATGCTGTATACTCAGAATATTGAAAAAGGAGATGTTTTCAAAGAGGGCTAAAGCAATTTGCAACAGCTTAAAGACCAAGTCCATTGCCTTCTTTGTAGTTTTCATATAGTGAAAGCAATTATATGAAAATAACATGAAATATTATGTGTTATTAAATTATAATTATGTCCATACTGTCCTCCTTATATAATATCTGGGACATGCCTAAGGACTGGAAATCCTGCTAAGTTACTTGTTTTTCACAAAACAGCTTGTCTCATGAGATTTCCAGTAGAAATAAGCCCTGCTTTTTTTACTGTCAAGTTTTCTAAAAAAGACACAAAATATCTCTGCCCAAAACCTATGTCTTTTCCCTTTATGTAGAAATTCACACACCCATACAAGCACAGAAGGACAGACTGACTGATCAAAAAGATGGAAACAACCCATCCAATACACTTGTCCCTCAACATTTGCGGCTTTGACTTTTGCAGATTTGATTATTCACAGATTTTATTAATAAATTCTCTCTAGAAATATCTAAGTCCTCCAGTGCAACTCTATGGTCAACTTTAACCTAAAGTCACACTGAAGATCCTAGAGATTTCTAGAGAGAACTGTCCACCAGGCATTTGTAGCACCTCCAGCACAATTCTATGGTCAGTGACTGACAGATGTTGACCACGGAATTGTATTGGAGGACCTAGAGATTCATAGAGAGGTATTCTCTCAGGTAAAAACATAGTGTTTTTTGTTATTTGCGGTTTTTCCACATTCACAGGGGTCCTGTGCTGCTAACCCTAGCAAATGTGTAGGGACAAGTGTATTTCCAAGATTCAAAGGTTCATGCAACAAGACAACTGCTATCATAGTTTTGTTACCCAGTATTGCCACAAGGTTTGCAATTTGTGAAGACTGCAGTCTGAAATCAGAAGACTGAGACTTGGAATGACAGCCTTGAAGGAACCAGCTAAGGTTCTCATGTGTAAAGATACATCATTAAAAAAAAGTCAGGTTCATCCACACCATAATATTTCTGATTTCTGTGTACAGTTATGAAATCTGGACAGTCGAGAAGAACATCAACCCATTTGAAATGTGTGTTGGAAGAGAGTTCTCTGTCTACCACAGACTGTCAAAAAGATAATTAATGGACCCAAGAGCAAATCAAGCTTGAACTCTCACTAGAAACTATGACATGACTTATTAGTAGATGATGATGCTAGGTCATTCTACTCAAAATAGTAGGGGCAGGGGGAGATAAACATTGTAACACAGATGAATTAAATCAAGAAAAGTACAGCCCTTCTTCAGGAGGAAGAGGAGCTGCACATTCACATAGCAGCTGGCTTCAGAAGTGGATGACAGCCGGGATGGCTTATTCCCACACCTCCTCCCAAAGGCAGTGTTCAGCAAGGTGGAAAATAGATCAGACAATCATGGATCACCAAGACAGTCTGCTTCTATTCTTAAAGTAGCACAATTGTGGCAGGACATCAGATTAGCATGATAAAGTCCCAAATCCAGAGTTTAGAGGAGCCAGGATCATCCCCACATTTTGGTTTATATTACTGCTGACACTTGGAGGCTGCAGCACCACTTCTGAGATCATCAATGAATGGTTGTGAGCCACTTGTCATTTTAATTAGCAGAGCTATCGGGTATTGTGTGTCATTACAGAAGGCTGTTCCTAAATCCATTTACCTTTTAAGTATGGGAGCTGAGCTAACATCACTGCTGATGGATGGATAGATGACATAACTTCTAGGGACTTTCTGGGAACCCTGACACCTGCCCAAAGATGCTGTTCTAATGCCTGCCCTGCTCTTCTATAACCAAGAGAATATTCTGTAATGGAAATCTCCATAGTGAAGTCGAAGGCTTTCATGGCTAGCATCCATAGTTTTTTCTGTGTTTTTCGGGCTATATGGCCATGTTCTAGAAGAGTTTCTTCCTGATGTTTCACCAGCATCTGTGGCTGGCATCTATGAAATTTCATAATTGATTCTGTGAGTATCCTATAGAGAAACAAAGTGGACGATTTGGAAGGAATTCTGTTAATGTTTCACTTAATTCCAGTTTTTGCTTTACTCCAGTTTTAACCCATAGCCTGTTTATGTTAAGATCGTGTTCAGGGGCCTTGCTTTGGATGAAATGAGACAGGTAACCAGTAGGGGGGGGGAGGTATTTTCTGGGGATGGTTTCCCAATTATGGAACACCCTCCTCTAAGACATTCGTCTGATACTGTCCCTGTGGTCTTTTGAAGGCCAAGTGGATGCCTTTCTATTCACTCAGGCCTTTTCAGTACCCTATTACAGCCTGGGCTTCTCAGTTCTAAGATCTGTGCTTTGATGATGGGGGTTCCTCCCACTTTTATTTTCTGCTGTATTCAAGTGCCTTTGATTTTGTGATAGTTTGTATTTATAAGTTTTTCTGTTCAGCCACACCAAGAACTCTATGTTATGATGTGACATAGCAATATCATCAATCAGTCAATCAGTAATATAGTCCCCAACCTGGATGGATGAACTGGTCTTTTCCTGATTCATGTCACATGAAACTATTTACTCATAAGATTTTTCTGCCTCATTTCTATAGTCATCTGTGATTTTTCTTTAAAAAAATAACATGACTTTTTTGTATTTCTGTACATATCTAATGTTTTAAATACAGTTTCTCTCAGGATGTGCTTTTCCCAAAGCATTTTGAAATGTTTTTTGAACTAAGAACTGTAGCACACATTTCAAAGTGCAAATTTTGATAGAGGGGAACAATTGGAGCAGTATGTGACTCCAAGCAGGAATGTAGTCTTATCCTAATATTATATTTCTGTCCCACCCTATATCAAAAGATCTTGGGGAAATTAAAGTAGCTTAAAACCATAAAAATAATTTAAATGAACTAAATGCATATTAAACATGAATAACATGTTTAACAGATTGTAAACAGTTTAAAACCGAAGAATTGAGATAAATCAACCAGTGTAACTGGCTAAGGAGCACTGACCAGGCTGGGGGATTGCTCTAGGCCTTCAGCCAAACCAGATCTCCTGCTGGTCTTTACAGCCTGGGCCCAGTCACCTCCTATAACTGAAAAGATGGCAGCCATGGCCATACTCAGGAATCCCATTATGCTTCTCACCCTTGAGGGTTCAGTTACTAAGCTATTCTCCACGAGTTGAGGGGCAGTATGCATTACATTTTGGTTCTATACTGGATAATTATTTGCCCTAGCCAGAGTCTGCAAGCATCCCTCTTTTATAGTAAGACAATAGCTAAACAGAAAGATATTTCAGTTTAATGTTACACAGCATGTGGATAACATACACCAAGGTGGCAACAAACCTCTCTGCTGCTTTCCATGAATCTATGGAAATTTGCAGCAAATGACTGTCAAGATGCACAGGTACAGTTTGCTTGTATGCAACCTGCTCTCAAGCTGGATTTTTATTGTTTCATCTCTTTCCATTCCTATTGATTCATATAATACTGAAATGAACTGTGCAGCAGATAGGATGTAAGAAGATATTGGTGCCAATTGGGCAAAGAAAACAAATGCATGATGAGTACCCACAGGCATTTGAACCTTTTCATATCACTAACACTATGAAGCCACAGCTATTTAGAGTAGGAATACATGGTCTGAAAGCTGCACTATAATCAATCTGCACAAATAATGCCCATGATGACATACTCCCTCGAACTACCCTTTCTTGCCATAAACTTTATCACTCCAGTTCAATAGCAGCCACTACTGTGCAGAAACAGTATGCTAGATGGCTTGAAATGGACCAAGCAAAAAACAGAGTGCTGTGGTTCCAAAAATGGAAAGCAACATCGTGTGTACACCACATCCTAGCTTATTTTGCAGGAGCCTATGTTTGAAAAATAACCATGGAATGAAAAACCTTGAAACTCTGTTTCTTTGTTTCAAAATCTCCATGCAAAATGTTGGATTAAATAAATGATACCTCTACACAGCTTCATTTAAAGCTAAGTCCAAGAGCAATAGATATAATTCCACCAAATGGTATGATATTTAATAATAATAATAATAATAATAATAATAATGATTTATTTCTAGCCCGCCCTATCACAGAGAATCCGGGCAGGTTACAACAGTAAAATACATCAAAGATACAATAAAATCCAAGAAGAAAACAATCCCTATACCCACCATGCTCTGTCCTGGTCTTTAAAGAAGATATTTGACTGATGAAAACAAAGATGCCAAGGACCAAGAAAATCCTGTCTTCTTTCATTTTCCTGCACCAGCCAAGTGCAATTGTTTGGAAGGCCTCTTATCTCATACAAATTAAGGACCTCAGGAATGATTATGAAGTGTCGGGACGGCATGGTGATTGTGATGGAAGAATGCTAGACAATGAATTACAACCATTTTTTCCTTCTTAAAAATACAGAAGAAGCCTTCTAAAAACAACCATGTTAAATTAAAAAATTGTGCATTGATTCATCTTCCCACCCCATTTTTATTCACTTATTTTAAATCTCCCATAAACAGTGGCTAACTCAAAGTGGCTATCTTAAAGTAAATGATGTATTCCTGATAATATAAATATGTAGAATAGCAAATTACTTAGGGACTAGAGCTGAATATTTTAAAAGCCCTGTTCCTTTTTATCATTAACACACTTTCATTCCTTTTAATGTACACTTACATTCTACGTCAGACCACAAATGTACAGATACATACAGTATATATACACAATATGTATATTTTTCATCTCCTGACAAACAACTCCCCCCCCCCAAAAAAAAAAAACAGGAAGGAAGGTAAGGAAACCTCTAAGTGTTAATTTCCTAAAGCACCCTCGGTGTCTTGCCCTATCCAGATAGGACAAACTGAATCTATGTGTTACATTCCTGTCAAATTCCACTCATCTGTCAAAGTAGTGGATTATTTCTTGAGAGCCTGGAATTGGCTGCCTTGGATCAGAACACCATCAATCTTACTCATGTAGGGTACAGACTGGCTGCCTTGGAAAGTCTCACAAGAGGAAAAGTCCTGCAGTTCCTAAGCAGGTGATGAGGCAGCTGTAAACCCTTCACTCTGTCTGTATCACAGCCCCTGTGAAAGATATGTCATATTTCCCATTTCTCCGGTACTTTGTATGCGCCCTGTGTCACGCTCTTCTAGCTTCATAAAGAAGGTGATTTTTCAATCTTAGGCAAATGCTGCAAACCACCAGAATGTCTATCCCTCATTTTTTCTCATCATGTCACTTGTTTCAACTGATTGGGCAAAAATGAGATTAGATTTTCCTTTTGACTATTTATTTATTTAGGGGCTTGTTTATCCATTGTGCTGCCACTCGTGTCATTTCATAGACAGACATTCTAGCTCCTTTCTGTTTCTGTAGGTGCATTTGTATACTTTTCTTAATGACTTCCAAAGGAACACATACAAACTGTTCTGCTGCTAACAATTAAAATGGCAACAAGAAAGCAACACAATATACACATTTTATAAAAGTTTGAGACTCAATGTGCAAACCACTGGGATCCACAGGCATTATTGTCATATGAGCATAACTATAAGAATAAAATTCTTGTCTTAATCTTTCCATCCATTCATTAAGACTTTTGTAAAGTCAGATTCTTAGGCTATTACTTTATTTCCTGTATATTAAAAACTCTTAAGACTTAAAAACTGAATCCATCACCTCTTGGAGTTATAGCAGCATTCATAAGGTTTATGGTGTGTGATCTCATGATTGTATCCATCCATGTTACCAAATATGAGAATATTACATGACACATTAAAATTTCATCATTTCATCTGAGGAGAGACAGATTGTAGCTATCTCTTGTTTGTAAAAATTTATTTGTTTGCACTGTTACAAATGCCCACTTCCTGGCTATGTCCTGAATAGTAAACTCATGGAGCAAGTTCCAAAAGGAACAGTCAGCCTTGAAATAGTACACTGTTGATCTCCACTTGAAATATGGCAACCTAATGAAATGCCTTAGACTCAATTTTACTTTAATCAATTTCTGTTACCGACACTCAAAAAATTTCTGCTCCTTCAGCCATTGAGCATCATTGAAATGATTGCATAGCACAACATCAGAAATATTGTTCATGTTATCACAATGGCACACACCTCCAAAACCCACAAGAGCAGTCTTTGACAAATCCTGCTGTTATTAATGCCAACTGCAAGTATTGTAAGAAGAATAAATAGCTTCCTGAGGATAGAAGGGCTTCAAAGGAGTTGGTTTGGCCATAGCCTTAGGCACACGTACCCGGAAGTAAATCCCACTGAACACAGTGTCAGTGTCTGTGTGTGTACTTTTGAGTAAATGTGCATACAATTGTGCTGTAACTTCATTAAAGGTTGTTTTGCCCCTAGCCACCCCAACTCACACACCATGTTCTTGAATACATTATACATATTGCAGTCATTTAATGCATGGCTCTGTTTTCTTTCTTTCTTTCTTTCTTTCTTTCTTTCTTTTTTCTTCCAGCCTTTCCACTTGGACACAATATGCTACATTTTCTCTCCGCCCCCAGCTAATGTGGGCAAGCAGGCTCTTCTGTATGCAAGAACTGATCTTTAATAAGTATATGTGTAGGGGGAGGGAAACCTGTCCCTCAATTGGCAAATGTAAAGCAAATCAGAGTCATCCTAAGTTACATAACTCTACGATTTCTCCACAGGAAAACAAAGGCTTACTGTATTCTCTTTCCACTCACACAAACACTGGTATAATGGAGAAATGATTAAATTATTATCTAAATAGGTTTCCCATGGTGACCCTCCTTTACACTATGAGAAAACCAACCAAATCACATATACGGACACATACAAAGCCCCAAATAGGTAGTGTGTTTCCACACCAGGTGATTAATTATTAAGTTAATGATGGCACCATACAGGATGATAACTTATATAACTTCAGATATCAAACAGAATTTCCCACAGAGAAAAAGGCATACTCATAATACATAACACATACTAACTCATACATGTATCCATTCATCTCAGTTCTCTTTCCAAATGACAAAGCGACTTCATCTGATAATATCCACCATGTGACTGGTCCTACCTGGTCTGTGCAGGTGATGCTGCTGAAATGTATGGTGAAGGGAGCCCTGACAGAGCAGCATGGCACAGGCACTTATCCACAAATACAGGACCCAGGACATTGCAGAGACCATGGCCATTCTCTAAAGGAAAGGTTAGACAAGAATTAGCAATCCACAGCAAGCCAAACCATCTTGTTTCCCCTCAGATACCATTTTGCTTCTGGATCATGTTGGAAGGGGCACACTGGTGGGATACATATACCTTCCCGTCTCTTCCTCCAGGCTGCAGTTGTCATATGACAAAGAGCACATAAAGGGGAGCCGCACACAAAAAAAAGGACGTCTGCTTCTACATTAACTTTTAATAATTCAGAAGTATGCATGAAATTCTCATTAATTTTTGTTATAGTTAACAAAAGCCTAAGTGCTTCTGCTGGAGGTAGGTTTGAGCCTATGAAAGCTCCTGTCACAACAAATGTGTTGGTCTTTAAAGTTCCACAGAACAGTCTTACAACAAAAGCTAAGAAATCTCTGCTATTTATACCTTGAAAAGCTATTTTTGGGGGAAGGGGGGTTGCAGTTACTTATAACTTCAGTAAAAAGAGCTATAGGTTTTCTTGCTTTGTTTTTGGTATCAGATTGACTGCACAACATTGTCAGGCAACTGTTTCAACTGTACCACATTATTAGGCAACTGATTTGACTGATCATTGGGAGGCAACTGATTTATTTTCAAGAGTTAAACCACTCCAGAGCACAGCAACATGACGGTTGCATCCCAGGCCAGCACATGTTATTGCTGCCTGTTGACTAGGCACACCGAGAATCCCAGCTGCAAGTGTCTTTTGCATGTGAAGGTTGCAACTCACAACCTTTACAGAGTCTTACTGCATGCAGAGAAAAACTAATTTGGGCAAGACATTGTAAAGCACATTGTAAATAATAACTTGACTATCTGCACCAGGGTGCATTTTAAAGAGATTCTTCCTTCACAACCCAGCAAGTCTAATACCTCTCTGGTAGGGACTGGATCGTTTTTATCTTCTAAGGTCATTAATTCTTAATTGTAATGTTGTCTGCTGACCAAAGTAATTGTTTCTCAGAATCATGTTCTTCTGACTCCCAGATTTCCCACACACACACACACACACACACACACACACACGTACACACACTTTTCTTGTCTTCAGCACCTAAAGAATATTTGTAAGCTTAGACTGGATTTTAAAGGTAGCAGAGAAGGGGATAAAGATGCTCTTTTCAGAAATCAAACTGAATCAAAATTCTGAAGTACATCGCATGATAGAAACAAGAGATCTCTGCTTGCCAGTGATGAGTGACACATGTCATTGCTCGGTATCACTCTGGAGCAGTGCTTTTCTATAACTGTAGCTAGCATTCTCCCAATGGCTTGTATAACTCTCTCTGTGTGTGTATGAGATATCCCTAAATTTCACAAGTTTAACACCCCTGCCTTGAAGCCTTTGAGAATTGCCAGATTTTTCAAGGCTTCGCTGTGTCTGAATTGTCCAGTTCTTTTAACAACACCTTCTGCTGCATTTCACATTGCCAGATTAATGAAACTTCAGGCACACTCCTCCGTCAGCCAATGACAAGATAGCATTTTATATCTAATAATCCAATCATCTATACATCATTCCCTACCACCACCTACCCACAACACCGGCCCCCACCCAAAGGAAGGGAGAAAAGACTCCCAAGCCCAAAGGAACCTCTTTTCTCATGCTAAAAGGACTCTTTCATTTGCATGGAGGTTGGGCTTCCCCTACAAAGAGACTCAGAGAAGTGACCCATTGTTGGAAGATGTTCAGGATGAAGAGCCACCTTGGTGTGGGTCAAGTGCAGGCAAAAACACTATTGGTAGCATCACCACCATAATTACTACTCTTGTTCTTTCTCTCACAGTGTACTAGACATGATGATGATGATGGTGCTCATGATATGATCGTAACACTGTTAATAATATTATTACTGACATGATCTCAGTAAACTGCACCTTTCAATGAGGGAAAGGAAAATCTATTGGGATCAAATGCAACTTTTTTTTAATTCAAAAGGGAAACATAATTAACTGAAAAATAGGAAAACATAGTTGTTCGCAGCAGGATGCTGCTTCATTTCATTTCTCTGTGTATGTGATATACTTATCTGATCTATAAATACTTGTTCTCCCTGCTGTTCACTTTTGTGTATGTTATATCTCTTTCTTCCTCTTTCTCCACATTGTGTGTGTGTGTTAGTGTGTGTGCACATCTAAACAGGCAGCTTTCCTTTACAGCCTTCTGATTCCTTCCACCCTACCAACAAAACATCCCATGAGACAAACTCTCCCCTTTCCACATTCCAAAAATGAACTGTCCTGATGTCTGAAGACAAGTGCATCATCATCATCGTCGTTGTCATCATCGTCAAAGAATCATAGAGTTGGAAGAGACCTCAAGGGCCATCCAGTCTAACCCCCTGCCATGCAGGAACTCTCAATTAAAGCACCCCCAATAGGTGGCCATCCAGCCTCTCCTTAAAGACCTCCAAGGAAGGAGACTCCATCACTCTCCAAGAAATTAAAGAGAAAGGGGGGGGGGGGGGCCCAAGTTCCACCAAAGACAATGGCATAATAAAATGGTGCCCCTTCTATAAAATGGAAAAAATCAAGGCTTGCCTTTTGGAATGTATACAGTTTAAAAATATTTTCCAAGCTGTGGATGCTTGAATCCATGGATAAAAGAATCCGTGAATATGGGGGGCTGACTTGTACTAAGCAAAGGAATGTTCAGATCACCCCTGAACTTTCAAAAGAGCCTAGCAAGTGAAGCTAAAGTTTGAAGTAAAGGTTAAAATAGAATCATAGAATCATAGACTTGGATGGGACCACAAGGGCCATCCAGTCCAACCCCTGCCCATGCAGGAAATCTCAATCAAAGCATCCCTGACAGATGGCCAGCTGATTTAGGTTCTTGTGCTGATCTCTAGGTTCTTATGCTGATCTCTCACACACATTCACACACACTCTGTGTATCCATTCCTTTTCCTTCCTAAGCATTCCCCTTAACTCTGGTCCCTTAGAGGCCCACTTTCAAGCCCTCCTTCCATCCCCCTTTGCAAGCAAGGCTTGGAAGAGCTGCTTTGCAGCTTGGGCTGGTGCAAAACCTCCAAAGCCTTGCCCCGCTTGTCTTCCCTTCCCTGTGTAATTTTGTTTGGCCCAAGAAAGGCAGGGTGGCCAAGGGTCCTCTTTTTCCCCCAGCACCTGTCCTCCATTTCTACCTTCCCTCCAGGAAGGAGGCCAAAAGGTCCTCCATTCTGAGCAGGACTTAAGCAGCATGCATTTTCTTTTTTGATAGGTCTATATGAGTATTTAGAGCTTTTTCCTTTGCGCATGCCCTACATCTTTTTTTTCCTGGACTGTCCTCCACTTGTAGGTACCTTGACATCCAGGACATAACTACTCCCCTCCCCTGCATTGAAGGTAACCCACTCTCTTGTGGATGCTGGGAGCTGCAGTCCTTTTTTGCCTTACCTGAGTCTTCCAAGCCAGAGCAGAGAGCACCAGGAGCTGTCATTGGAAAAGCTTTCAACACTGGGACAGATCCATTGGCAGCCCAAGAAGGGAAAGAAAACAAGAAAGAAAAACGAAGGAAGGAAGGAAAGAAGGAAGGAAGAAGACAAGGAAGCAAAAACAAAACAGCTTCAAGGAAAAACAAAAAGAAGAAGATGAAGAAAGAGAATCAAAATCTTCCTGATTAGGCTTCCCTTGAAGAGGAACCTCTCCAAAATGTGATCCAGGCTTCCTTCTGATTGTGGAGGCTGGGAGTTGTCTTCTTCGGCTGTCAGAAAAGTCGCCAAGGCTGGAAAGGTGGCCAGCTGATCATCTTTGCTTTTCTTTCTTTTCCCTCCCTTTCAATCCTCTTGCAAAGGATCGGGAGGCGATGTTGCAATGGCACCCTCTTCCTCGCCTTCCCTTCTTTCTTTCTTCCTCTCTTTCTCTCTCTTCCTCCAATGCAACATCAGAGGGGTCTCAGGGAGGACGGGAGGGAGGCAGGCAAAAGCCCCGATCGTCTACTACACAGTACGGAGGAAGGACCGATCGCCTGGATCTCCATCCCTCGCTGGCTGGGCAAAGTCTGGCATGGCTCAAAGGGAGGGGAGCTGCTCACCTGCCAACGCCTCCTCCTCCTTCTCCTCCTCCTCCTTTCCCCAGAGGAGGAGGCTGTCAAAGGCTAGGCATGCAGGTAAGGCCAGCCTAAGTGGAGGCCAGCCAGATCAGGCTCTCTCGCTCTCTGCCTTCAGCCTCCCTTTGACATCTAAGGCAAGGATGCAAAGATATAGCCCTGTTAGTCTGTAGGATCAGTCTTGTTGCACCTTTGAGACTCCCTGAAAGAAAAAAGTTGGCAGCAGGAGGTTTCCTGGACTACATGCATCAGAGGAAGTAGATTGAAGTTCCTGCTGCCCACTTCTTTCTTTCAGTGGGTCTCAAAGGGGCTCCAAGATCTAAGAAAAGGGAGAGAGAGAGAGAGAGAGAGAGAGAAGAAAGAGCACTCTTGAATGATGAGCCTTTTCCATGAAAAGATGAGCCATTTTGGTCAGCCCTAGCATCGCATGAGGCACCCCCAGGTGACAGGTTGCCACAGCCTGCTCAGCCCATCTGCTTGAAGGGTCCAGTGCTATGTCAATGTGGAGTTTTTCGCATGAAAGAGATCGGGAGTTTATCCCATGAATATCCCAGAAACATAGTATACTTAAGTGAAATGATTTCACATGACGTCGCACAAAACCCGCCATTAAAACGGTCACAAAGAAGCCTTAACGCGCCTCTTTCTACTTTCAGGATTTCATCGACAATGCATTTCCGACATCGCTTTATTTGCACATTTGCATGTCATCATCATTCGCGCAGTTACTCGGCATTTTCGCTTCACTTGCAGGATGCTTTAAATGCGCTTTAATCTCTCTTTAATGCCGAAATTAGCCCCAGTGTGACAAACTCCTTGGTTTCCATTATATGCCGCCTTTCTCTCGGAGTGGTACCCCAGGCGGTGGACACAAAGGCACCCATTAAAACCCAGTGGAATAGTTTGAAAAACAATGGAAAACATCACGTTAAAACGGTATAAAATTAATGAAAAGGCATATGAAAGTTTAGAACCAACATGGCATATATGATTTTACACACACACACACACACACACACACACACACAGAGTGAGCCACCTTGGGTCCCAACTTGGGAGAAACGTGGGATAACAAACAAACAAACAAACAAATAAATAAAGTCGGGCATTGGACTAAGAGTCTGGAGACCCAGGTCCAAAACACCCTGCAGAATAAAATCCAGTTTGTTGAGACCACTTTAACTGCCCTGGCTCGGTGCTAGCGAAGTCTGGGAATGGTAGTTTTGAGAGACATTTAGCCTTCTGTACCCCCATAAACTACAATTTCTAGGGTTCCCTAGCACTGAGCCAGGGCAGTTAAAGTGGTCTCAAAGTAGATGATTTCTGCAGTATGTTTTGGACCCCAGATTCAACTTCGATGACACCTAAAAGGGGACCATGAGCAAGTTATGCTCTCTCAGCCTCAGAGGAAGGCAATGACAAACCTCCTCTGAACAAATCTTGACAAGAAAACCCCATGAGTCTCATAGAATCATAGCGTTGGAAGAGACCACAAGGGCCATCCAGCCCAACCCCCTGCCATGCAGGAACTCTCAGTCAAAGCGTCCCTGACAGATGGCCATCCAGCCTCTGTTTAAAGACCTCTAAGATGGAGACTCTGTAAGTTGGAAATGACTTGAAGTCACACAACAAGAAATACAAAAGTTTTTTTTAAAAAATCTCCCCCTCCCCACAGGCCTGATTACACATTAAAAGCCTGTTCAAACAAAAAGCTCTTTGCACACTAAGGAAAGCAAAGCAAAGAGGCAGGCAGCCTAACCTCCTGTGGAAGGGAGTTCCTGGGGTGAATGTTCCTTCACATCTTCACCAAGCCAGCCTGTAACAAGCCTTCCCCGTAGATGTTATGATTCTGGCAGGTCACTATACTGACATGTGACAGGAAAATATGTGAATGAATCCCAAAAATCTTGTAGTGTCTTAGAATCATAGAGTTGGAAGAGACCTCAAGAGCTCTCCAGTCCAACCCCCTGCCATGCAGGAACTCACAGTCAAAGTGTCCCCAACAGATGGCCATCCAGCCTCAGTTTAAAGACCTCCAAAGAAGGAGACCCCCACCACACTTCAAGGGAGTGTGCTCCACTGTTGAACAGCTCTTACTGTCAGGAAGGTCCCCCTAATGTTGAGGTGGAATCTCTTTTCCTGTAGTTTGAACCCATTGTTTTGCGTCCTGTACTCAGGAGCAGCAGAAAACAAGCTTGCTCCACCTCAGTATTACAAGTTAAGAAA
The DNA here is from genome assembly GCF_019175285.1 of Sceloporus undulatus. Taxonomy (NCBI): domain Eukaryota; kingdom Metazoa; phylum Chordata; class Lepidosauria; order Squamata; family Phrynosomatidae; genus Sceloporus; species Sceloporus undulatus. The sequence continues at coordinate 33,793,879 of NC_056523.1, read as the reverse complement.
CAAAGATAACTTGGACGAATAGATGATTTGTTGGGAGAGGGGGAGAGACCTCACACTGACTACATTTTCAAAACTGGCTTGAGTTACCTTTTATTTCCTATTTTGATAGCAATAGAAAAGGCAGGTACATATCCACCTAACAGCTCAACCCTGTACATGTCAGAAGTTGTCCCATCACATTCAGTGGGGCTTCCTTCTGGGTAACTGTGTGTAGGATTGCAGCACAAATCTCCCTTGTTAGGATCTTTGAGGATCATTATACACAGATCATTGTCTATGTTTGCCTGACAGCACACCACATCTTCTGATTCTGAAACGGTGCAGGATGTGATAGGAAAGAATAAAATGCTTCCTCCTCCCTCAACATCCTACCCTACCATGAGGGCTTGACATGATGAACAATTTATTACAGTCGTTTATCTGATGCCAACAACTTAAGTGGTCATTTACAGGAAAGAACTCCTTTTCCCTCCTCCCTTTTCTCATACATTATCCTGGCAATAATGACATTCAAGCAGCAATCCTATGCAGGCTTACTTGTGGGAGCAAATCCTACTGTTCTCACTAAGACAAGCTTCCAAATAAGCATGCACAACATCAAGCTGTCTTTAGAGGCTCACTTTGAATGAAATGAGATGCACTTCTAAGTAAACACGTTTAGGATCAGGGTGCATCATTTCCAGTAAGTACAGCAGCTTGGCACAAAAGCATATTACTGGGGCTGGTACTGCAGGCTATGAAATAAAATACAAGGCTCCCACCTGGCTGCAAACCACAAACAATGTCATCTACTGTATTCCTGCACTGAATCACGAATATGCGGCTCATGAACTGCGGATTTTAGTACGCTGCTATGTTATGGTTGGTGATGGCTTTGGTGGTGGTGGTGGTGGTGGAGGAAGAGATAGAAAAAGATACAAACAACAGAAACAAGAGCGGCAGCAGTAACCCTTTTTGCTGTGATTCAAAGATGTCAGCTAACACGGAGAGCAGTATAAAAAATAATGTAGTCTCTCAAATGACTTTTTAATGTCTTCTTAGCCACCATTATACTTTACTATGCAATATAAATGAATACTAGTTGACGTTATCTGGCTTCACTTGGGTTAAAAAAAGAAAAAGAAAACTTAATTCCTATCCTTTCAGCTTCTTATCTTTTTCCCACACAGCCTCAACTTCTTTTCTTTTCTTTCTCTCTCTCTTTCGCCACTATCCTGGTAAACTTTCAGCCTGCAACACCTCTGCCAGAGGTAGAAACCCAGTTGTGCCCTTCACCCTACTGCTGTTTCTGTTCTCCCTTTTACCTTCTCCCTCCTGTCTTCATGCAGTCTTTTCATTTCCCTATCTTTATTAGTGTGGTGTCTTTATTATCTTTAAAGATGTATCTTTATTAAAGGCATTTATCAGACGGGGTATTTGCAGCTCAGATCTGGGGCGTCTGCGGATCGGGTGATTCGCATTCACATGATATAACGAGAATGTATTTTCATACCTGGTTGCTTTAAATGTGAGCCCCTTCTGTGGGACTTCCGAAATGAATCCACACTGGCTCCTCATTTTGATGAGTTTTGGCGAGTGCACTAAATAAGTGGATTGACGCTATTCGCATTGAGACTCGATTTGAACTCACTGCGAATTGGTCTGGTGTGGAATTCCAATTTGATTGTGCTTCTGAACACCCTCACAAGACCCCCGAGTTGCAAATCTCCCATGATGCCCTGCTGCAATTTGCCCCATTTGCTTCTGGTGGCCCTTTTTGCTTTCAGGGCAACCGGGCCTTGGGAGCGATCATCGCTCCATTGGAGCTCTTTCTCTCCTTCCCTCTCCTTCCCTGCTGCACCTTCTGCAGAGGGGTCTGGCCAGCCAGCACTCCCTCCCTCCCTCCCTCCCTCCCTCATACACACACACACACACACACACACACACAGACACATACGCACACATGCACACACACACTCACATACTCTAGTCTGCCCTCAAGTCATTTCCAGACTTATGGCAACTCTAGTCAGAGAGGGTTTGATTTTGCCATCCTCTGAGGCTGAGAGAGTGTGACTTGCCCAAGGGGTTTCCTTGGGAGGATTGTTCAGAGGGGGTTCACCCTTGCTATCCTCTGAGGCTGAGACAGTGTGACTTGCCCAGTGGGGGGTTTCTTACACTCTGCTCGCCCTCCAATGCTGCCTCTTGCAGCACTTCCTCAGATGCATCTAGGTGCTCCAAAATATGTCTTTGAATGCTATTATTATTATTATTATTATTATTATTATTTGAAAGAAAGAAGTTGGCAGCATGAGCTTTCCTAAAGTCTGCTTCCTCAGATGCATTTGGTCTCAGAGGTTCAACAAGATCTCTATAAGGATGTATATTAATGTTTTTGAAATAGATTATTTCCGAATGCAGATGCAGATGCAGAGATTATAGATATGAAGGAAATGAAACATGAGGCTGGAGGGAGAGATGGAACTCCCAGAATTCCATAGCACTGAGCCTGGACAGTTAAACTGGTTAAACTGGATTATCTCCCCAGTGTGGATGCAACTTAAGAGAAGGCAACTGCTACAAAGGGAAGGAGAGATGTAGATGGAATAGATGAGAATGACAAGAAGATAGATGTAGATATATATAGCTGAAATAGATGAGAATGGCAAGAGGATGGATGTAGATATATATAGCTGAAATAGATGAGGAGAATGACAAGAGGATAGATGCAGATGTGGATGAAATGGATGGGGGCTCTGACAGGGAGGACCCTTTGTATTTGGCTGCCAGGGATGGGAAAATAGAAGGGAGGAATAAAGGGGAAGCTGTCATTCCCGTGAAAGTGGAGGGGAAATAGCTGTCATTCCTGTGAAAGTGGAGCCAGGCTCTCTTCTTAACCCCGGAAGTGCAAAGGTTCAGGATGCCTTCAGGGCCCCACTGGGCATGCACAAGGGTCCCAATCGAATCATTGAATCCCCTATGGTATGCACCGGTGTGGAAATACAATTTGCACTCACTCTGCTTTGCCTGAATCCACATCACGTGACTTCCTTTGATTCAATTCCCCATCAGTTCGGAAGGGCAACAGAACAGCAACCAGGTATGAAAATACATTCTCGTTATCATGTGAATGCGAATCGCCTGATCCGCAGATGCCCTGGATCTGAGCTGCAAAGACCATGTCTGATAAACACCAAAGACTTTTTAAAAGGCTGTATCTCCCCTTATGAACCTGCCAAATCCCTAAGAACACCAGGGGAAGGCTTTCTCTTGGTCTCACCACAATCACAAGCTAGTTTGGTGAGCACACAAGATGGAGCTTTCTCAGTGGCTGTGCCCTTTTTGTTGTCCTTTTGCTGTGAGGCAAAAACTTTTCTTTTCAAGCTGGCTTTTAATATGTTTTTGCACCCAGGGAGGCTTATTATTTGGGTATTTGCTGTGGTATGTTTTTTATATTTTTAACTTAGTATTTTTGAGGATTTTAATTTTTTTTTTACTTGTTACATTAATGTGGGGCTTTAATTTTGTTTTTAAATTGTACCATTTTATTGTTGTTTTAAGTATTTTTGTGAGCCGCCTGAGATCCATTTTGGAAGAAAGGCGGCATAAAAAACAAAACTAATAAATAAATAAACTTCCTAACTTTCTTCCCCACCTTTACTATGGCCAGACTTACCACCCAAATCCAGACAGCTATATTTCTACATTCTGCAAATTATTTGAAAATCTTGGAGAGGGTGATGAAAAAATTGACCAGCACACACGTCTCATTTTCCACATAGAGGCACTCTGTTCAAAGTTGCTTTATAGATTTAAAACAGATGGTTGGGGTTTGTAGATTCTTTGTTGGGAATGCAGGTGTGTACAACTCACAGTCTGAGACATTTTGGGTATCCCTAAAACTTTTTCTTTTTACCCTTTTCTCCATACAGAACTCCTGCTATCATTTCAGTTTACTTGCATGGCATTTTCCCATGGCAAAGCTATGCAACATCCAGGGGTAGGGGGATATATAATGCAAAGCAGCATTGCTCAGATAAATTACATCCCAGATTTTAAATAATCATACAATAAACACCTCACAGTAATAAATGCTGTGGCAAACAGTTGGTTAGTCACATGTGCATGCACAAGTTTACATATGTCCCTTTAGGGATGTAGCAGAGGAGTCTGTTTTTTCAGCTTTGTGCTCCATCCCCATTCTTCCTCCTAGGTATCTGCCAAGCCCCATTCTCATGGTTTCTGGATACCTTTGACAGCAGGAACTGTAAAAGTAGCTATCTGTATAGCTGAAGTGCATCAGGGCCACAACTTCCAAGGTCAGGTGGACATGGGTCATACAGAAAACTGAAGGAAAGGGAGTTTCCTCCAGAGCTTTATCAGGCAGCAGGAATCTCTCTTCCCCTGCAGACTTCCAATTGTCCTATCTTATTTCCAAAATCCAAGTGACCATGCCACAGTGTGAAATCATTACTCTCTTTTTGGATCATATCTTTCAGAAGACACGGGCCAGGAAGGCCAGTGATAATTCAAGAGAGGAATATTCTCAAATACGCACCCATCCACTAACATTGGAACATGGAGTGAGCGAGCGAGTGAGCGAGCGAGAAAATCAAGAACAGTCATGGTCCAGCTGAGTTATACAGCAGTAGGACCTGTTCTGTTCTAACAGTGGACAGGCCAAAAATGGTGAGACACATCTTCCAAAATTTAAGTAGACCTACCTATAACTAGATAAAAATATCTGGATTAAATTGCAAGGCTTCCTGCTCTTGAGGAGATCACTACTCTTGAGGTATCCTCTCACTTCAGAAGCACATGGATTCTGCCCACCCCCCCCCCCCCCCCATGGCAAACCCTATATGGTATTGCAAGCTACTATTTTTACTTAATTAAAATAATTAATCCTTTCTTAAAAATCAACATATCCCTAAGAGTCCCCTTATTATCCATATGTTTTAGGTTTCTAGATTACATGTTCTTGGAGCTATGGCAGACTAACCCAAACAAACATACGTTCTTTTACTATCATAGATAGAGCGGCTCACACTTTCAAAGTGACTTTAATCTTTGGCTTAATATTATAGCCCTGGTTCAACACAGGGATCCTTTGAATCTAGTCTTGTGTGTGGATATCAAAGCTCCCATGAGTTGTCTTATCTGCATCATTTGCCTGTGTATCCACATTTGTTTATTTCTATATTTAATTACTGCCTTTAGAGTAATCTTTTCCCTTCCAAACTTATATAAGTATATGACAGTATGAAGGTTTTAACAAATCATAGTAAAATAATAGTACTTCCTCCAATTGCAGTTCTTCTTCATTTCCATATATTTCCAATTGGATATGAAATCCTGTATCATTAAGTTACAAGTTTTGACACACAGAAATATGCCAGGCATATAACACAGATGGAGCACCTTTGGCCCTGCAGAAGTTTAAATTGAAAGAATGCCCAGAGTCTGTTGTCATTTACTGTAATAGGAGAGATAGATATTGTAGGCCAAACCAGTCAAAGGCCCAGTGTTTCTGTTTGTAACCAGTGCTGGGTTATAAATTTAATAGAATGAGCATCATACCATAGTAAGCAAAAAAGGGGGATTACTGCAGCAAAGAGCAGGATGGGAGTGTGAGGTGTTTTGTGTTTTTGAATACCTGAAATGTTTATGGACCTGGAGAAGGGTCATGAAATCTTAAAATAATAATAATAATAATAATAATAATAATAATAATAATAATAATAATAATAAATAGGAGGGCAATTTGGTAATGGGTGTCCATATTTCAGCAATGGAGGCAGCATCAGATCTTTGTCCTGTGGATACAAGCTGGATTCAGACATCTGCCTGAATATACACAGGGCTATAACTAGGGATGGGCATATGTGTGGCACCTAACCTCTTTCCCTGCAAAAAAAAAAAGTCCCTGAATACCTGGAAATTAGAGCTTTGCACCTTAAGTGCAAAGATGTGAAGAGAATGAGCATATTTAGGTAGCTTTAGAATAAACACGTTTAGCTAAGTTTAGTTACAAAGCTTTCACGAGCAAGAATCCAATGTGTTAAGTGCCATCCATATGCTCATCATGGTTTGTAATCATAAGATGTAATTAGACATGTCCTTTTTAGATCTTTGTTTTAAAGAAACAAAAAGGATGCTCAGAAACATTGGTAGGGGTTTGTGCATATCCCCCTCCCCAGTATCATGTCTATGTGTATTCAGGTGAATGTATCAACAGGGCTACAGTATAGCTCTTGTTTAGCAAAATACTTTTCAACACACAATGAAATTAACAACACTATAAACTCTGACAATGACAGATGCTGCCACTGCAGATGACAAGTTGAACAAAAGCAAGTGTTATGTCACATTGAGTAATAGGGAGGCAGTATGAAATAGACTGGATTCTTTTGACTCTCTTCCCTGCCCCAGTTCTTGACCTGATTAAGAGGAACAAAAGAGTCCTTCTTATCCACTGTAATGCTTTCTCTCACACCTGTTCTGATGCTGCTCCTGGCAATGTTAATTTCCAGTAGAATCTAAAGGTGGAGGAGACCTCACCTCCTCGGGATCCCACTAGAGATACACATGATTGTTACCTGCAGCTGCAAATTAGCTCCGAGTAGCACCTTGGTGGGTTCCTTTTTCCTACTTGTTGTATACAACAGCAGTTTCTGCAAGCAATAAAGACATGCTTGTATATGGGGAGATTGAGCCCTCATGTCAAATTCTGAGCTCTTAAAACTAGCCGGAGTTTGACAGGCAAAGGCTTGAAAGCGAAAGGAGCTGAAGAAGGCTCTTCGATCTAAATGGCTACAAGCTGTAAAATATATCTATCTAAATATTTTGGTATAAAAAGGAGAGCCTGGAAAACCAGCCTCTGGTTTTCAGGAATGCAGAGAAAGCTTATCAGGAGGCTACTCAACTGGGGAACCATGCCAGGAGTTTAAGTAGGGTCAATGAGGTTGAAAGAAACAGCTATGGCAGGGCCATGGCTTTGAAAGGAAGGGGGGAAGCATAGATTGAGTGTCCCTGCAGCCTATCGTGTGTTTATATCTGCATGGGAGTGTCAAAGGCTTCTTCTGTATCTAAGTGCAGCTGGCTCTATTGCTCTCTGGGGATATCCTCAGGCTGCCTTCATGCTGGCAGGCATGTCAGGGCAAGTTTCTCTCTGTGTTCAAATTTATGCCACCTACTTCAGGGAGAACAGTGAGACACAGTGAACGACTTAAAACTCTTGACAGGGCATAGTTAAGGCCACAAAGCTGGGACATGGTGGCTGCTCTGTACTAGTAGTGGGAGAATTCCCCCTCCTCTTAATTCTGAATTTTGAAATTCTTTCTTGAGGAGCCTTTTGGAAAAGTGTGAGGGGGAATATGTGTTCCAAACCTTTTCTCCAAGCTAATGCATGGATGCTAAACATGCTACAGCATATTGAAAAATGTGAGTTAACCATAAGGATGGGGGGGGGGAATCAGTTCCATTATCTCCCCCATATTGTTGTTTTTAACTGCCCTTGAGTCATTGCCGACTCATGGCAACCTTGTGGATGGGACATCTCCAAGCCCCCCTATCCTCCATTGTTCTGCTTACATCTTGTAGATTCATGCCCTTGACTTCCCTGATTGAATCTATCCATCTGGCATGAGGTCACCCTCTCTTTCTATGACCTTCTGTTGCCCCAGCATTATTGCCTTTTCTAATGAGTCATAGGGCCCGAATAGACAGGCCAAAATAAAGCTGATTCGGGTCACTTTGGAGGTATGCTGTTTAAATGACAATCACATCTTAAGACATCAGAAGCTATGTCAGAGATGCACTCCAGTCCTTAGGACTGGAGCATGGTTTTGGTGTGGCTTCCAGCCTCTTAGGACACATACATCATTTAATCAGCATACCTCCAAAGTGACCCAAAGAAGCTTTATTTAGGCCTGTCTGTTTGGAGCCATAAGTTCTCATTACGTGGCCAAAATAGAAGAGCCTTCATTTGATCATCTTGGCTTCAAGAGAAATTTCTGGCTTTATCTGCTCAAGAACCCACTTGTTTGTCTTTTTGGCTGTCCACGGTATCCTCAGCACTTTTCTCCAGCACCACCTCTCAAATGAATTGATTTTATTCCTATGCACTTTATTCACTGTCCAGCTCTCACATCCATACATGGTGATGGGGAATACCAAAGACTGGACGATTGTAACTTTAGTGTTCAGTTGGATATTTTTGCACTTGTCTAGTTCTTTCATAGCTACCCTTCCCATTCCATATAGATTTTATGTTAAAAAAAAATCTCAAATACTTTCCATCATGAATGTGAAGAAAGTTGCATTTCTTTTTTCCTTCAGAAATGAAGGAAAACAAAATTCTTCCCCACCTACAATAGGGGTATCTGTTCGCAGCATCCTCATATTCCAAAACAGAATATTTTGTATCTGTGTGACATATACATGTTAAGGAAGCATCTCAGAAGATAAGAAGTGGCAATACTAATTCAATGCTAGCATGACGATTTACAAAGGGGTTCAGACCCAGATTTCTAAGAGGCAAGAGCTCACTTGGATAAACAAATACATTGGTGACTGATAGCTGGCATGTCAGTGGGATGGTGAACCTACTGACTTTCATTTTGAACTTTAAAGGAGCTATCCAGGATGCTGATTATATCTGGGGGATAAGATTGAGAAATATGGATAGCTCTTTTATAGTTCAGACTAAAATCCAGGATAGGTTCAGTGACTCCCTGTTGTTGATGCTATCCTCTGATGTTCAGAGTGTCCTCCCTAGCTAGAATTGCCTTGGATTTCTGCTTAAATAATTTCAGTGGCAAGTGAATATTTGCTTATTTACCCGGGCTTTAGAAATCTTTTAAACCACTTTGGAGATGTTTGTTTGCCAAGTTTTATTTTCATTTGCTTACTTTAGTCTGCTGTTTATCAATTTTGTGAGGTTTATTGCATTATTATAGTCTTTTATTGTAACTCCCCCTCCACCCATATATACATACACACACCTGTGGAAGCATTTATGCTGAAGGCATAGTATAAACAGTTAACTAATGAATACATAAATCATTTGTCTTTACAGTTCTTTCCAAATGTTAGACATACTTGTTGTCTGTGCCAGCATCCAGACCAAAACCACTCTCTGATTCTCAGATATGTTTGTTTTGTAAAAAGAGGGCACAAAATTGAACAAAATTCTTTCTGCTCTATGATTATTTTCAGTAAGGTTTCCCAACCATTCCTACCGCCGCCACCACCACCCCACATACACTTTCCAGTTTTTTTCTGTCCCAGATCTCTAATGCTACTTAAGCCTTTCATATTTTGGCTCTCTTTTGTTCTTCTCTATGGTCTCTATGTACAGAATGCTCAAGTCATTTTCACCTCTTTATTCTGCAGCAATGGTTTGCAGCTTCCATTCTACTGGGTTGCTCTTGTTTTAGTATGAGCTTTAAATAACCAAGGTGCCAAATCTGTTTGCAGTATAAGGTTTAGCTCTCTGGACAGCCTCTTAAAAATCTGAGCTGTTGTCTGGAATGGACTTACTGCCTCACTGGCATGGAAGCCCCCAACAGTGGCTATTTTGTTGAATAGCTGGCATTAGGAATGGGTGGGGGATGTGGTTGCTTGAGAAGAAATGAGCCAACTAGCCTGAAATTTGGCAAGCATGATGTTCAGGAAGCATGGTGGAGGAGCTATGTTTGATCTTTTCACCTCTTCAAAAACATTCTACAGGTTGGCAGTGACAAGGAGAAGGAGGAGAAGAAGAAGACCTCCTAAAAAAATGACCAGCAGCCAGCTCATTTCCATGCCCTCTCCATCTTGGCACTTATTGTTACCCCCTATTTCATTAACTCCTAAGACCAACTGTACAAAAGCGATGCAAAATAGTGGTGTCTGCTAGTTTCCCTGTCATAGGGGGCTAAATCCACTATGAGTTATAGTCCAGACTTTTAAGAAGCTGACTATGGCCCAGTACAGACGGGCCAAAAGTGGCATGGGTGCACTGATACTAGGGCTCAAGAGCACACAGCAACCGCATGCTCCTGAACCCTAGTATGTATGGGCACCACCATTTTCATGCGTGTGCATTTAGACAGCACATGTACTAATGACGTGTCTTGTGTGACATGTCCAAACAGCATGGTGCACAAGACAAGTCATTGTGATGCCCCAGGGCGCAAATGGCACTTTGGCAGCATCATGGAAAGGAGCTCCATTTTAGAGCTCCTTTTGGCACCAGATCGTTGCCACAGTCGTGTGGTTGCTGTGGCAATGATCCGGAGATCTATACCGGGCCTATATTATACTATAGCTCCAAAAATGGACTCAGCTCTTTGAACAGCTCATTTAAAGTTTAGACTAAAACCCAAAGCAGCCCTTTTGACAGCAAAGCCAACAGCCATCACTGCAAAATAGGTTAAGGAAGTGAAAATGACCAAATCCATTCATGAGCTTTAATTTGTTTCTATCTGAGGCGCCTTACAGACGGGCCTAAGCGGTGCCGTCGTTGCGCCAGAAATACACGTGAGGGGTGGCGCTTCCGGGCGTGCCTTGCCCCTCGCACATATTCCATACGACAAGATGGCGGTGCCCTATACAGACGGGCGCGGCCATCTTGACGTAACAGACGCGTAGGGTCTGGATGTCTAAACCCAGAAGAGCCGTCGCGAGTGTGCGCTTTGGCACTTGCAGCGGCTCTTCCAGGTTGCCGGAAGGAGTGTGATTTCTGCACTCCTTTTTTGCAGCGCGGAAGAGTCGCACGGTTTGGCTGCTGCGGCTCCTCTGCGCTGCAACCGGCAGCGGCCCAAGACCGCCCCTTTTGGGCGGTCTGTAACGGGCCTCAGTTCTCAGTATGATGCCAGTTAGAACAGGATACTTCTGTTAAGGCCAAATACCTCCATTTTCCCCTGCAGTCCCTTTCCAAATGGTGACAGGAGATGATATTGTATCACTTCTTGACACCATTTTGAGAGGGACTGTAGAAAAAAAACAAAAATAATTGGGGAGAATATAACTTTTTGGAATGCTTATGGTGGTGAGATTGGGTATTTTAAGCATTTTCGCATGTGTGGAGAGTCTCTGGAAGGCAAAAATTGTATAAAACCTGCACCAAAACTTTAAAAAAATGTTTTTGGATTTGGGCGACTTTGGAGGACTGGTGTGTAACCATAAAGTGGGATCCAGGGGGAGCATGCAGCATATGGGCCACACTTTTCTCAGCCCTGCTTTAGAAGAAAGTTTTATTCTCAGGCAAGGCTACCAATCACAGTAAATGCTTTAAGTACTATGAACACCATAATCACATTCCAGCAAAACCGTAAAACCTCTGTGTGCATGTGTTCCAAAAGCATCTCTTGCTGAGGTTATTGTTTGTCCCAGGGCAGGTCTTGCTTGAACACCTGCAGGTGTGTAACTAAAGGCACAGGTGGCGAAAGAGAGAGGAATCAAAACTTCTTGTCCTTGACCTAGCTAAAACTTTATTTTAAAAAGTGAGATCGAACATGACTCATATAAACCAGATACAAAAATATTGCTTTTTTAAAAAAGAGCGAAAGCTGTGGTGGGTGGGACTGAAAAAAGGAGGGGAAACCTTGATTTATTTGTCAAGGAAGTTTATACTTCAAGTTTATTTTTAAACATTAAATATAGTACAGAAGCCATCAATAACTTGCATACAGCCAGCAGTGATGTACAGCTGTGTCCCCAAAAAGCTGGTAAGAATGACTTTATAAAGGTGACCAGCACTGGGGAAAATGTACCTTGGGATGTGTCTCACAGCCTTCTCAGAAGGATGGAACTAGCACAGGATCTTTGATCGATGCACAAAATTCAGAACTCCAGGCACTAAAGGCGAGGCACAGGGTATTTCAAAAAAGTAGAGTGAACCTATTTCCAGCAGAAATGAAAAACAATTCCGGTATTTCTCCTATATGGTATATTGAAGGGCAGGGCAGGACAGGTGAAGCCCTCCAGATGTTATTGGACTGCCACTCCCAGCATTTAGCTATGTTGGTAAGAGTTGATGGGAGCTGCAGTCCAAGAGTATCTTGAAGGCTGCACTTTGCCTTGATTTAGGGTGCAGGAAGAAAGTCTTAAAACACATTGGCCTGGTTCAGTGCTAGGGAATGCTGGGAATCATAGTTTACTGTGGCACCAGAGCTCTCTGACAGAGAAAGCTAAACGTCTCACAAAACCATATTTCCCAGAATTCCCTAGCATTGAGCCAGTGCAGTTAAAGCGGTCTCAAACTAGTTTATTTCTAGAGTGTTTTGGACCTGAGTAGCAGTCGTTCCATCAAGCTAAAGAAGAAAGAGGTGGGAAGCAGGGTCACCCCATCAGCATTGCTGAAACCCCACATTTATCTGGCTCCTCCTCTCCCTGAACTGTATCCATCCCAGCTGACCATCATAAAAACTACTATTTCATTTTTATGAAATGCCCCGCCCTTTCCTTTTGTATCTTGTATTTTAGATTGTTGACCTATGGGCAGGGACTGTCATAGTTGATTGATTGAAGGTAAATTGCTGGGGAAGACTTTTTGCCTGAAGTCTAAGGTAAAATGCTGCACTGAAGATGAGGGAAAGGAGGAGAGCATTCATGTTTTTAAAATAAATAACATTTATTCTCTCTGTTTTATAAACTGCCTTGTGTCCCACTTTGGGGAAAAGGCAGAAAATAAATAAAGGGAGGGCAAGGGGTAATAACTACTACAATGACAAGAGCATGCTGTGTACAGTCTGCCCAGTACAAAAATCAAGCAAATGGGAACAGGTAAATCAAGTAAATGGGGAGTAAAGTAACATCATGCCACACATCAGTGCTGCTTCAAGACTGTTGGAGAAGAAATAAGCTAATGGTGCTCCTCTCCATCAAGTCATGGTGCTCAGCACCTAAAGCTGACCAAGGGGATGTTCCCACTTAAGATTTGAAACGATTTAAAATACAACGTTTTTAATAAAATCGATTCAAAATAACACTGTTCTTATCCCGCTATCCGAATCGCTTTATTCATCGTTCCCATCTGGTTATTTAAATCGAAGTTTTTACCTGCAAGCGTTCCTACTTGGCATGAAATTGGTGTTTAAATAAAGCGATTCTTCTCCTCCATACCTTATTTGGAGCTGTCAATCAATAGTACGTCAGAATGACGTAACGTTAATCCGGAATATTTGGAAGCGATTTATCTTTTGGCATCGTTTCCATTTCAACTGACAGCCAGGGAGAAA
>NC_056523.1:33731893-33780664 GCF_019175285.1 Sceloporus undulatus | reverse complement strand
CCCTTCAGAGAGCCCAGAGATCAATGGGAGAGGCTTCTGGCAAAGCGAAGCTCTTTCCAGAGGAACTATGGGATAGGTTTTGGAGGGCAGCATCCTGTCTCCCAAAACAGCCAGGGAGAATCCCTTCAGAGAGCCCAGAGATCAATGGGAGAGGCTTCTGGCAAAGCGAAGCTCTTTCCAGAGGAACTATGGGATAGGTTTTGGAGGGCAGCATCCTGTCTCCCAAGACAGCCAGGGAGAATCCCTTCAGAAAGCCCAGAGATCAATGGGAGAGGCTTCTGGCAAAGCGAATTATAGGAACCCAAGCTCTTTCCAGAGGAACTATGGGAGAATCCCTTCAGAGAGCCCAGAGATCAATGAAGGAGGCTGCTGGAAAAGCAGGGAGGGAGCACTCTTCCCAAAGATTCTCTTTCCAGGGTTGGAGGAGAAGGCAGATTCCATTTGGGGAGAAAGGCTCTATCCCCCCCCCCCATTGATCAGAGCCCTTCCCTGCCTGGGCGAGATCAGATGCCTCCTCGCGAGGAGCCTTCCCTTCCTGCCTCTCCTCCGTTAGAAATGGGCTCTCCCCACACAGAGGGGAGGTTGCAATCCACCGGGGGAAGCCTTGTAGTCCTTGCAGGCGCTTGAGCAGCCGGGACTTCATGCGCTTAAAGCGCTGAAGAGATTAAGCGCCTGTAAACCATTAAAATAAAAAATAAAAATAATCCTTATCTCTTATTGAAAGACCACAGCAGACAACAGGGGCGAGGGAAGCAAAAAAAATGGCGACAGCCACTACGGATGGGGACAGAAAGGGCAACTTCCCCAAGGACAGCCCCCATCGCAGTCCGCTCCTCCCATCCATCTAACCCGATTCAAAGGCTGTCGTTCCTATTTAAATACTCCGGTTCCTAACTCGAATCAATGGAAAAACATAGGTCGGACCCTAGTGTTTTTTTAACACGTGTTAAATGAGGAAAATTCGATTTAAATTTTTATCCCGCTCTACGATTCGATTTGTAGTGAGGACGATTGCGGGTTGCTCTAGAACCGTTCTAGGTTTAAATCGGATCCTAATAGGAACGCCACTCCTTGGATTCGATTCAGAACGCGGGGTTTCACCTAGTGGGAACATCCCCTAAGTTGCTTGAGATGGAAAAATGCCACAGTCAACTGTCCCGGGGAATAAAAATACACCAAAAATCTGCAAAAATCTTCTTGAGGTGGCTGCCTCACTCTGCTTAATAGGAGCCCTTTGCTGGAGACTATAGGGCTGTTCCTAAAGGGGCAGTCTCCAGCCACCCCTTTTTCAGCCAGATCAGGCCCACAACAACTGCACACTGCGGCCCCACTATGGCCTTTCCAGGGCACAAAAAGGAGCTGTAAAAATGGTGCATGGCATCACACCATTCTGGGGGCAGAGCCGGGGCATGCATCATATGGATGTATACCCCAACTCCGCCCAAAAGCCGGCCTTTAAGGCCAGTCCACATAGGGGGGTGGCTTAAATCATATCAGTTAGTCTCAGTGACACCCATTGACTCAATTGTTGACAGGTGAGTCAAGGATTTTTGTTGTTGTTTTTAAAGAAGAGACCAGGCGTGAGAATCATGCAGCCTTCCAAATGCTGTTAGATCATACTTCTCAGCACCCCTTAACAGCATAAATGCTGGGAATTGCTTTTTGAAAAAAGCTGGAGGTATTATCATTACCACCCCTAAACAACAGAACTGAAGTCTAATGGTAGAACTCAAGGAATCATTTGTCTAGTGTGACACCACTTTAAGATACATCCTTAATGTATTATTGTTATCATTTTGCAAAAGTTATTTTGCAAAGAACTTCCTGTGATTTTAATCCCCTTTTAATGGCAGTAGCTGCCATTGAGATGGACTACATTTTCCCCAAGTTACAACCTCTTCATTCCCTATAAGACCCCCTTTTGTCTCACATGAATTTGTGTTATTAATTTTTTTCCCAGGAAATAGACAAAAATATGGGAGCCAGCATGGTGTAGTGGTTCAATTTCCCGCTCAGCCATGGAAACCTGCTCAGGGACCTTGGATGTGTCTCACACACACTGTTCTCCAGGGAAAAAACTTGATAGGTTCATTTTAGGTTGCCATAAGTCAGAAAGGAATTAAAGGCACAAAAAGAAGGAGGAGGAGGAGGAGGAGGGAATGGTTCATTACAACTAGACTTGCTGATTTTTGTAGTGGTCCCTTCTCTCATGTCTAGGCATGCTCTTTTGATCTGAAATTGTTAAAAGAATGAAGAGTTCAGCTCAGCCACTTCAACTGCCCCTCTCAGGACTCCTGTATTTTAATATCTATATGATGCACAGATGTTCAACAGATGAACCTCTAGGAAGAAGATCCAATGATTAGAAAATGGGAATTGGTTGAACATCTTCCTGCAATGCAGCTATAAATGGTGGAGGGGAACTTCCAGAGAAAAGCTAACAATCATAGAAAAGGCACAGCGCAGATTCTGTTTTCAGGCAATAGTGAATTCACTTTCAATATCTATTTTTCAGGTCTTGGCCGATGGTTTTGATGGAAAGCAAGCTGGCTTTCCTTTTGCTGTAAAGCCAACAGGAGCAAAAGAGACAAACAGGTCTGAGCCTCTGCTGCTGCTGTATTTGCACAAAAGAAGTGGAGGCAGTGGCAAGCATGGCTAAGGTAGGTGCCACTTGTCAGCTGTCTACTTCACAAACAGCAGTCCTAATATCAAGAAATAGGTTTTGGGGATGCTAGAGTTGTGACCCAAGAGGAAAGGGGGGCAGTAACCCAAAAATGTTTGGAGACTTCTGATTTAAGATATGCTAGAACATACCATTCTACTAGCAGAAAATAGCAAAGACCTGGAATAAATACTGAAGAAAGTGAAGGAAGAAAGTGCAAAGGCAAGTTTACAGTTGAATATTCAGAAAAGAAAAATACTGAGAACAGATGATTTATAAACATATGATGAAGTCATAGAAATAGTTCAAGATTTTTCATACTTTGGCTCAGTTATTAATCAGAATGGAGACTGCATCCAAGATATCTGAAGTCTAAGATTTGGAAGGGCAGCTATGAAGGAACTAGAAAAGATCTGGAAGTTTTAAGATTTATAATTGAATACTAAAAGTTGTATGTGCCATTGTATATCCCATTTCTATGTAGGATTGTGAAAGCAGGACAGAGAGCAGATAGGAAGAAAATCAACTCTTTTGAAATATGGTGCTTGAAAGAGTTCTACAGATATTGTGGTCTGCTAAAAACATAAACAAATAGCTCTTAGAGCAAATCAAGCCTGCATTTTCCCTAGAAGCCAAGATGATTAAACTATTGTAATTTGGCCATATGATAAGACGACATGACCCACTAGAAAATACAATAATGTCTGGTAAGGTAGAAGGTAGTAGGAAAAGAGGAAGACTGTTTTACAGTTGGATAGACTCAATCAAGAAAGCCACAGTTCTGAGTCTGCAAGACCTAAACAGGGCTGTTGATAGTAGGATGACCTTCCCCAGCACCATTCCCTTCTCCTGTTGTGTCAAGTCTTCTTAGATTGTAAGCCTGAGGGCAGGGAACCGTCTATTATCCCCTCTGTTGTAAGCCGCTCGGATTCCCAGTGATTGGGCAGCATATAAATAAATCCTATTATTATCATCATCATCATCATCATCATCATCATCATCATCATCATCATCTATGGAGGTTAGGGCAATAGTGCACCAACAATTGCTGTATCATCCACACCTTTGATTTGGATGCAAGTATGGTATTGAAAATTTCAGTATTTCAAGAATATATGGGCAGGATACAGACGGCCCAGAAAGGGCAGTCTATCCACACCTTGTTTTTCTGCGTGAGGGAGCCGCAGCGGACAAACTGCATGGCTCCCTCGCGCAGTAAAAAGAACCCGCAAAAAGTGAGTTCTATTTGCGGCGCGATTTTGACACTGCAGTGTGCCAATGGCACCCTTGCAGCATCACAATGATGCCGGGATGTGCTGATGCTAAGCGTCTGTCGTGTCAAAATGGCGGCACCCATGTGTATAGGCCGCCGCCATTTTGATGCCCCCGTCACATGCTGGGGTGAGGCCAGTATGGGCGGTGTGCCCTCGGGCAACCCCTAGCATGTGAAAGGGGTGCCGCAAAAGCCTGTCTGAAGAGGGCCTATGTTTCTTTGATGGGAAATACTGGACCTGCAGGGTTAAACAGACTTGGCTTCACATGCATGAATCCAACCATATCTGCCAATAGAAATTCTGTTTACATTTAGTGGAAGGGGAAGGAAGGATTGTTCTAGTGTGATTCTCTGGTCAAAAGAAAACCAATCAATAATTGAAGCAGAATCTGTGTCATTTACTTGGTTGCTATACAATACTGTATTAAAAGTAATCATGACTAAAACATCCTTTAATCATGTAGAATGCATTGCTTCAAAGCTATTAAGGTATTATTTCCATTTAAATCAAAAGGATCTATTGTTGAATAATTGCACATTGGCTTTTTTCCTTCCATAGAATGTATTCCCCCCCCCCCCCCCCCATTTTTCTCAACTCCATTCTTTTCCATTGAGATATATACATTTTTTTCTTTAATATATTTGCAAATAACATGAAGAAAATCTGTTTTGCAGTTTGACTCACTCTTCTGACTGCTCTACCAAGAACACAAAGTCCAGAGGAATTCTTGGAAATAAACATAATAAAAAATTATTATTTGGTGCAGGAAAAGTTACAATAGCATAATATTTTACAAGAACCAACTGAAATGTATCAAAGTAGAAGCTGAAAAATTTTGAAGTCCTCCAATACACATCCTTGGGCTTATTGTTGGATCACGTGAGAGAAAGGACTGACATCATTTTTGTTACCTGAACGTTCTGAATGTGACATCATTTAGGACGTGACATCATCAACAATAGTTTAGATGAAAAAAATACAATTGCTGATCTGCAGTGGGTTGCTAGAGAAAATGAAGCAAGAAGTGAAGGAAACATTTCTGCAAATGGAAAAGAGGGGCATACATTTTTAAAAAATTAATTTGAATAAATAGAAACAATAAAAACCTGAGCATATTACCATTGCAAGTAATGAAGTCACTTGCTTTCTGGAGATGGATTTGATATCACACAAAGTAGCAGAGAGGGTATGCACACCTTTGCTGAAATTATTATCTGCAAAATTGCTTCCAAACAAAAGCAGAATTAAATCAGCAGCACCTCATAAATATGCCAGATATATAAAAGATACTGAAGCAGAATCGGCAGAAGGATGAGCTGACAATTCCAGCAAAAAGCCCAGTGAATTAACAATAATGGGCATCAACCCCTATTTAATGTGGCAATTGGGTCTCTCAGCTATATATATCCAGATGAGCATGCTATTTGTCATGCACAAAATATTATCAGTGTTCTTCCTTTCATATAAATCTTGTTCATTTACCACATTTGAAACCCACAAAGTTTTTCAGTGTTTCACAGTTAGATGATGTAGAGCTGGCTGCCTCCTATGTGTGGCTTCATGCTCCTGTTCATGGCTTTATCCTAAAACTGTGCAGCAGGCTGTTCTTGCCCAGGGCCATACTGGAAACATACTATAATGAACTGGGTTTCGACAGCCAATTTGCATTTCATTAAGACAAAATTTATATAATCAGCATAAAAATTGCATGAGCCTGGTGGAGGCCAGCCACAGTTGATGGATATATTGCCTTTTGTGCAGTTTCCATTATAAGAATTGGCTGCTCATCGGATGTTTTGGGGATTATGAGGCATCAGCTGAGACTTCCCATTCCACTTGTTATGGTTCAGCAATAAAAATGTGTTTTCAGGAATGGAAATGCTATCGGATGAAAATGTGAGACACTGGGTGCATCTGCACCGCAGAAATAATGCAGTTTAGCACTGTTTTAGCTGCCATGGCTCAATGCTATAGAATTCTGGGATTTGCAGTTTTTTGAGATATCTTTGGGCTTCCTTGTCATAGAGCTCAGGTGCCACAACAAACTACAAATCCCAGGATTCCATGGAATGGAGCCATGACAGTTAAAGCAATGTTGAACTGCATTATTTCTGCTGTGAAGATGTAACTGACAACATTTGGAAAGGAAAGGCTTAATTATTCATATGTTTAATTTACATGCCTCCTGTATACCAGTGTAGGACCCACAATGGTTCATAACAAAAATTATAACTGACTCCTGTGTGAGTCTGCTCAGACCCTGAGAAGCCCAGGGGAGGCTTTTCTCTCAATTCCCCTGTCTCCTCAAGCACAGCAGATAGAGACATGACATACAGCCTCCTTGGTGGCTGTCCCTAGGCTGCAGGACTCCCTTTCCAGAGAGGCAAAAATGGCCCCCTCCTGTCCTACTTCTATCCTCAAGTGAAGACCTTTTAAAAATTATCCCAACAGGTTTTTTGAAGTGAAGTTAATCAGCATACCTCCAAAGTGACCCAAAGGGCTTTCAAGAGTGTTGTACTATTTTTATTGAATTGTTTTTAAATTGTTTGTTATCCTTTTTAGGCATATGTTTTAAATTGCTTTAGGGTTATGACTAGTTTGATTCTGTTGTAATGTTGACACTTGATTTTTTTATATATATATAACCCCCCCCCACCCCCATATTGTGTTTGTTTTAAGTTGCAAGCTTCCTTTAGTCCCAACTATGGGGAAAAGGTGGGCTATAAGTGAGGACTGAGGATGCCTTCTCCTACTAGTGAGCCACAGTGTGACTGGCAGAAATGGGGACCCTTGTAAGATCCTGTCACAACTCTTTGTTACACTGCAGCTCACTGGCAGGAAGGAGTTGAACACATAATCTTTCAGTACCTCATTGCCAACACAATAGAACTTCTTTGTTTTGTCCAATTGTCTAGTATTTAAGGTGGTTTTAGAACAAGGCTGTTTCAGTGAAAAGAATCTGCCTGTACAAACATGAAAGAGAAACATGAAATGGGAACGAGAGGAGGAAATGCATTTGTAAAGTATAACAAATAGGAATTAAGCGTGCCTAGAATTTGAAATTGTGTACAGTTTATGTAGGAAATATTAACCCCTGTTGGCCAGTTCTGACAATGAATGTCACTGGACTGGATTTATAGTTTCTGATTAAAGGTTTTTGACTTTTAACTACTGAAGCCTTGATTTCTGAAATTGGTATCCTGCTGGACTTGACAAGGATCATTTTAAGTTGTGCCAATGGTAAAATAATTGTAAATGTGAATATCAAATAATTATGGAGTTATAAATCTATAACATCATAGCTTTCTAACAGGATGACAGCCAGCATTCATCATCATCATCGTCGTCATCATCATCATTTCAGGGGAGTGTAATGCCATCCAGCACACACAGAGTCCCTAGTCCCTGATGTGTCTTATAATTTATTAAACTATTTCACATGTTAAAACAAGCCAATTTAACACTAGAAGGATTCAAATCCAGATTGGAAAGTACTCAACGCCATGGAACTGGCAGGCCAAATTTGATTTGCTTACATATTTAAAATTTTAAATCTTTCCATCCTTAATATGAAGAAATTTGTGAATATTGTTAAATTTTAGTCTCATCCTCCCATGGGCAAGCTCGACATTCCCATGTTGAAAAAAATGGGACTTTATATGCTAAAGCTTCACTAAATGGTGTAGTGATATATTCAGGTCTTTTATTCCAAGTCTTAAGTCAAGTCCCAAGTCTCTGACTTCAAGTCTCAAGTCATGTTTCAAGTCCTTGCAAGACATTTTCAAGTCAAGTCTCAAGTTGAGTCTCAAGTTTTGGAGCCAACTTTAACTGAAAAAAGGAGGTGGAGCATGTTTCTTGGAGGGGAAGGACAAACATATTAAGCAATGGGTGTGAGGCAGGAGTTGGGGTCTGCTTGACAACTTATCCCTGTTGCACATCATAGGATCCTTCTAAAGCTTTTGAAAAACTTTAGAAGGATCCGTCCATCTCAAGCCCATTGCTTAATGCACTTGCTGTTCCCCTCTAAGATATGTATGCTGTAATGTGATTGCAGGTCTTGCCTCCTGTTCACAGTGAATGATGGCAGCAAATCAGTCACTAAAAATGTATAAGTTGAAAGTTGAGTTGAGTCAGTGCATCAAGTCCAAGTCAAGTCACTGAAACAACTGGAGTTAGAGTTGACTTGAATCTACATCACTGGAATGATACCCTGTATTTTCCACCTGTGTATCTCTCTCTCTCTCTCTCTCTCTCTAAAGAAGCAAGCTTAATATCATCAGAGGGTCTCTTCTGATCATTTAATTACATTTAATTATGGGGCATATTCTTTTTCTTGTAAGGTAATAGAAGTCCACTTCTTTCCAAATATAGTTAATATGTAACCCCAAGTTACAGTTTGCCCGAAAGTCGCACCTCACGGCTTGGGTCCAGATTATTTGACAAACTGTTTCTCCTTTATAAACCATCTTGAGTTTATGATTTGCATGTATTACTTTCTCTCTGTCCCACCACCTTCCCAAGTGTGATTGGTGAGAACTCAGGAGACAGCTTTTTTGGAGGCTGCTCTAAGACTGTGAAATTCCCTTCCATAGGAAGTCCAGTTGACCTCCTCCCTGTTCTTGTTCCACCACCAGGTGAAGATGTTTTTATTTAAGGAAGTCTTTGCTGATGACAGATGAAGTTTTTAGTGGTCAAGGGTTGTAAAGTTTTTATTCATTATATTTTAAATTTCTTTATCATGTTGTTTCATCTTGTACTTTTAAATCAAAGTTAGCTTAATTATATTTTAACTTTTCTATTAAGAATTATTTTTTAAAAAAGTATTGTATTATTAAGGTGTGAACTTTGCTTGTATGGTGTAGTGGCTTGAGCACTGAACTATGGCCCCATTCCCACTGGGCAAAAAAAAAAGTGGCTTGTATTACTGCGATTCTGACTCAAATTTCTTTTTCCGAATCGTATTCGAATCTGCTCCCTCGTTCCGATTATGAAAGGGGACAAATGGACTTGGGTTTTTTGGACCCATGTTTTCGTTCCCATTGAAATGTTCTCAGTTGTAATTTGAAGCGGACTTTTTTGCTCCCCGTTCCCATTGCCCTTCCAGAACCTCTTTTTTTAAAAAGCAGCTGTCAATCAAGCACCTAAGTGCTTGATGTCACAGCCAACCCATCGCTTTTCCCCTCTGGGAAAGGGAAAAGGGAGCCTCTATTCCCCCCAAGTCCCTTTTCATCCCAGGCTCTCCTGTGTCTTCCCAGACTCCCTCTGACTAAGGGAGAAGGGAGCCTCTATTCCCTCAAGTCCCTTTGCCTCCCAGGCTCCCCTGTGTTTTCCCAGAGTGCCTCTGGGAAAGGGGAAGGGAGCCTCCATCCTCCCAAGTTCCTTTACCTCCCCAGTTCTCCTGTGTCTTCCCAGACTCCCTCTGGGAAAGGGGAAAAGGAGCCTCCATCTCCCCAAGTTCCTTTGCCTCTCCACTCTCCTGTGTCTTCCCAGAGTGCCTCGGGGAAAGAGAGCCTCCATCCCCTCAAGTTCTTTTGCCTCCTCGGTTCTCCTGTGTCTTCCCAGAGTGCTTCTGAGAAAGGGGAAAGGGAGCCTCCATCCCCCATTGCTCCCCGGGCTGTTTGGGGTGCGATCGAGCAGGCATGTAAAAAAAAGAAAAAAATAGTTTAAAATGGTGTTCAATGTGTCTCCTCACACGTTGATCTATGCATGTGGAGCAGGGGGAAGGTTGCAGTAATGTGTTTACTGTATTTGGAGGTAATGTAGCAATTTGCTATGTTTGGAAACCCGACAGAGCACCTAAGTGATTGAAAGCTTAATTTAAAAAAATGTCTACACATGCGATCACCTTACCCTGCTTCCCACTCCACCAGGGGAAAGGCTATGCGAACAGGAGAAAATGGCGCCGGTAATGCAAGAAAGAGAACAAGTGGGTGACACCCCAGGCCAGCCCCTTGAGCCCTGCTCCTCCCATCCCCAAGTTCCCGAATCAGACACCCTTGTCGTTCCCATTCATTTGCCCCAAATTGAACTCAGGAGGTGCAGGAAAAACCTCTAAAAATGTGCACCCCTTTTAAACTGGTTTATCCACCACTGATTCGTGTTTTCCAAGGAAAAATCGAATACATGGGGATCAGATTCGAATTCCAATGGGAATGAAATCGGTACAATGAGGATCAAATGCGTGTTCAAATGGGAACGATGCACCTATAATTCGATTCTTGATGTGCATTATAAGCCAGTGGGAATGAAATCAGAGTTTAATTTTCCACTCAGCCATGGAATTCCACTGGGTGATCTTGGGTGAGTCTCTCAGCCCCAGAAAACTCCATGATCCGTTTGCTTTAGGGTCGGCATAAGTCAGAAACAACTTGAAGGCACACAACAACAATTCAGACTTGGGTCCTCTACTGGGAGAACAATGTGATATAAATTAAATAAATGAAAAAATCTAATTGCAACTGGATGTAGAGATTCTGGTATGTTTCAAGGCACAATTCATACTGATGATTTGGCCCTCTAAAGCTATATATGGCTTAGGTCCAGGCTACCAGATTGCATCACTCCATATGAGTCTGTCCTGATCCTGAGATCCTGAAGAAAGACCCCTCAGTCCCACCACCGACATGTGATAGGGACATGAGATATGGCCTTCTCAGTCCTTTTTAATATGACAGTAATTTAGAGCTGAAGGTTTCTTTGAGAAAGGGTTTTAAGACAGTGCTGTATTGCTTTAAGTTGTACTTTTTTAAAATGGCTTTTTATCACTTTTAATTATATGCTTTAAATTGAGGCAGAATGGTTTGAGTGCTGGACTGTGACTCTGGAGAATAGGGTTCAGTTCCCCGCTTGGCTATGAAACCCACTGGGTGGCCTTGGGCAAGTCACATGCTCTCAGCTTCAGGGCGATGGCAAACCGCCTTTGAATACATCTTGCCAAGAAAACCCTGTGGGTAGGGTCACCATAAGTCAGAAATGGCTTGAAGACACATAGCAGCAGCAGCAACAACAACAACAAATTGTTGTAATATTGTTCATAGTTTAATTCTACTCAAATGCTCACTTTAAGTTTTTAACTATATTGTAATCATTTCATTAGTAAGCTAGCTTGAGTCCTGATATTTGTGGGAAAGGAGGAGTATAAATAAAATTAGATAGATTAGATAGATAGATAGATAGATAGATAGATAGATAGATAGATAGAAAGATGATAGAGATAAAGTGCTGTGTTTACTATGTAAAGCACTGTGCAAATTTACAGCGCTCTGTAAATAAATGTTGATAATAGATAGATAGATTCTGCGTCACTGAAGAATGAGTTAAATAGATTTAACAGCTGGAAATGTCATCATTTCTGCCTAAAATAACATCTCAAGTAGAAGAATTTAGAGATTCTTGTTTAAGCAAAACATTTGAAGAAAACTGAAATACTTTAAGTAAGTCACACAAATTTGAGGAGTGGGAGAAAAACAATGGCACGTTACAGACCACCCCTTTGGGTCGGCCTGTAGGCGTGCCTTTCCCCGCCAGATCGGGGCCTCAGCTGCCAGAACAGCAGCCTCCGAGGGCCCGATCTGCCGCTTTCCAGGCCGCGGGGAAGCGGCAAAAGGCCGCTTCCCCGCAGCCTGGAAAGGGATGTCCTTGGGTCCTCATGCCCCAAAGACACCTGATGGCGGTGGGGAGGAGGAGAAAGGGGCCACTTGGCCCCTTTCTCCCTTGCATTGCTGGTGCAGCCATCTGAAGGCTGCACCAGCAATGCAAATTGCGGAAGGAGCTCTGTTTTGGAGCTCTGTTTTGGAGCTCCTTCGTGCGCTGCGGAAAGGGTGCTCTATGCGCCCTCGTGCAGCGCAGATGTCATGTCCATGCCGCCCCATTTGGAGGCGGCGTTTTCGTGACGTCATAATGGTGGTGCCCATCTTGAATGGGCGCCGTCATTTTGGACACGCCAAGCGCATATTAGGGTTGGGAGCATCCGGAAAAGACGCCCCTTTCTAACCCTAGTATGCGCTCCTCGCGTACTAGGGTGCCCATCTGTAACGGGCCAAAGCGACTGCACACCCATTTTTACTGGGTTTTTTTTTTTTTTTTTGGACAAGAAGAATGTCTAGTGCAAAATCTTGACATTTGACACAAAAACAGATCTGAAGGCTGAAAAACAGACCCATTTCTGTAATACTTCACTATCTTTCTTTGGGTGGCATGAGCATATGGCAGTACAGAAAGACAACATGTGCTGGAAAGTATTGGAGTTGAGAGAAGCAAACATTCTGACACCTAGGCAAATGTTCATAAGTGCATTGTCTGTCAGATATGGCTTCAGAACTTTTTGTGTTCCTCTTCTGTGTTTCATGACATAAAAATGTTTTTTAAGTTAGGACATGCCAGTTCCGAGTAATACATTTTGACCCAATACTTAGAAGAACAAAACAAAAGACAACGTATCCTCTTCTCTCTCTCTTTAGGCTGTATCTGCAGTGCAAAAATAATGCAGTTTGACACCACTTTAACTGCCAAGGCTCAATGCTATAGAAGCTGATTTCTAGCCTTCTGAGATATTTAGCCTTCTCTGTCAGACAGCTCTGGTGCCACAACAAACTACAAAGCCCAGGTTTCCATACCATTGAGCCATGGGAGTTAAAATGGTGTCAAACTGGATTATTTCTGCTGTTAACATACACCTTAAACTGGTTTCTGTTAGGTCTGTGCAACCACTTCAGCTGAATCCTCAACAATGGTGTGAATCATCCTGATTTGAACCAGTTCCAAAGCAGTTTGGTTCTGGTGTGGAATATTACAATCCAAAGTGCTTGGGAGTAATCTGAACTTCACAAATGATCAGGAAATAACATGCCGATGTAAGAAACACCCCAAGCCTGGGGTGTGATGTGCATGGGGTGAGGGTAGGAAGCAGTGCTGTGTTTACTAACAACTCTAATGTGCAGTTTGATAAGCTTATCACATGGCACTTCTAGGAACAGGAATGGAACAGAATGAAATGGGGGGGGAAATGTGTGTTACCGCATGGGAGAATGCTGCTGATGCTGCCAGGTGTCCCGAAGCTGTTCCTGCGCCGTTCCTGGCAGCCAATTTTGAAGGATGATTTTGAACCATTCTTCAAAATGGGCTGCCATGGAATGGCTGCGGAATGGCTTGGAGACTCCCTGTGGCATCGGCAGCATTCTCCCATGTGGTAACTCACATTTTATCCCTGTTTCTTTCCATTCTGTTCCGTTCCCATTTCTCCAAGTGCCATGCAATAAGCTTATGAGTCTCAACAAAGACCCGCCATTCACAGTGTTCCAGCAAGTAATTATATGAGGTCTTTGGAATTATATAGTAAATCTCCCCAGCATATCTTCATTTCCTGTCAGTAGCACATTGTGAAAGAGCTGTGGTGGGGCATGGGTGGTTGTTGATCTCACTGAATTATTCCTTAATTTCCTTTTTGTAAGAGCCACTGTGGGGTAGTGCTTTGAGTGTTGGATTAGGATTCTGGAGATCAGGTTTCAAATCCCAGCTTGGCCATGCAAATCCACTGGACATGGCGATTTAGTTGTTAAGACAATGACTCTGATGATTGCAAGGTCAGCAGGTCAGCAGTTTGAGGCCCAAGTGCTATGTGATGGAGTTAGCTTCCATCACTAGTCCCAGCTTCTGCCAAACTAGCAGTTCAAAAGTATGTAAAAATGCAAGTACATAAATAGGTACCACTTTGGTGAGAAGATAACAGCATTACTTGCAGCCATGCTGGCCTCATGACCACGGAGTAATCTTTGACAATGCTGGCTCCCTCGGCTTAGTAATGGAGATGAGCACCACCCCCTACAGTTGGACATGACTAGATAATCACGTCAAAGGGGAAAGCTTTACCTTTTATCTTTTACCCAGAGGAACCAAAAACAGTTTTCAACTGCTTTGGGCAATTCCCAAACAAACATGCTGTACTCCTGTTGTTTTTATGGGAGTGGTTGGCTCTAGAAAGCACAATTACAAACCAATATTGACCAAATCTGATATTTAGGGGTCAGTTGACATCCTAAATACTTGCACTAAAATTTGGTGTCTACTGTCAAATTTTGGCATTTTCAGAAATTCCTGGCTTTTTTCATAATATTATGGGCTTTGACCCATATTTTGTATGAAGTCTGGCATGAAACAAATTTTAAGGATTGTTGACACTCCCAGTCAGATGCCTGTTTCAGTTAAATATTAAGCAAAATTATCAGCATCAGGCCGCGCATATCCTGGGTATATTTACCACTAAATTATAAACATATACACACATGTAAGCAGAGTTTTGAAATGTAACTTTTTTCGGGATCACAGTACCCAGAACCCTTCATCCAGCATGGCAAGTTGCTCCACTGGCTGAGGAATGTTAAGAGTTGTGGCCCCAAAAGTAAGTTTTCTAAGGTCAGCATACAATGTGGATATACTATTTGGTTTATGCACCATAAATGTATGGAATGTCCTATAAATGTAAGCCAATTCTACACCCGACAATTCTTGCACAGAGTAATTTCTCTGAAATAAATTTGCATATTGATAAATTTCAGCCTCTATCCAAAGCACTGGTTTGGTGTGTTTTAAAAGATTGGTGCTGTATTTCAGGCTTGCGTAATAGCAAATGAGCCATAATGCCTCCTACCATTTGCCTAGAGGAAGATGAAGAATGTTAAACTGATGTCTTCACAATTAAATTCATAAGACACTTTAATTCTGTGACAGCTAGACACCAAGGAGCAGCAAAATAATTTCTTCTTATAACATTTTGAGCCTTGAGGCAAATGTAAATGGTCTATGGTGATCAAGCAAGGATTTACTGCTAGTCCTTAACAAAGTGTGAGCTGATTTGTTTGGAATTCGGCTGGATTTTTCAAGAAGATTTATGAAATTGTTTACAGAATTTTGGTCACAAAAGTTAATAGCAACTTTGAATGAACAGGCTTATTTGTGCCTTATATATCAAGCAACAGAGTGGTGTTAGGGTAATGTGAAGCCAAGCAAAATTAATACACTGGATTGTAAACATGAGCTATTACTACTTAACACATTTCATTCAGCCAAAAACTCCAGACCACATGGAGAAACACACACACACACAAAACAGAAGCAAATGTGGGAAACAAATTTGTTCGTTTCAGCACTCATGAACAGATGTATTACAGGTTGAGTATTCCTTATCTGAAATTCTTGAGACCCAAAGATTTTTGGATTATTTTTTTTTTAACTTTGGAATACTGTGAGCCTGAGCCATACACGGGCTTCACTTCCATGGCCTTTAGCATACACAGAAGCTGTGGGACAATCTAGTGAATGGCGCATGCACGCATGGCACGTGCACTGTGCCACACCATGTACACAGGCCCCATTATTTTCAATGAGGCATGAGCATATGCAATTTTCCCCATATGCGGGGGGGGGGGGGGGGCCAGAACGGATGCCCTGCATAAGGAGAAAATAATGAGGTATCCTGGAGAAGGGACTCGTCTAAACATGAAATTCATTTATGTTTCATATATACCTTATACACATAGCCTGAAAGTAATTTTATACACAATATTTTTTATCATTTATCATTGTGCATAAAACAAAATTGAACAATCAGAAAACAAAGATGTCACTATCTCAGCCACTCATGTGGACAATTTTAGAGTATTTTGGATTTTGGAATTTCAGATAAGGTATCCTCAACCTGTACAAAGAATTCTTTTATAATAATCCCATCTTAACAGTGTTCATTTGTTTTGTATTTGCTATTTTGAGAGAAAATCCACAGTTCCATAATTTTACTAATATATTTTAAAATATGCCAAGGGGGTGAAAGTATACCACCTGTCTAATGCTCTCTAAAGTATACCACTACCTGGCTGCAATCATGTATGTCTCAGTATAGTAGATCTACTCTACACTCATATCTCCACATGCAGATCTACATTAAGTTGAGCCACAGACCAACCCACCCCTGGACTAATCATAAAGGTTGTGAAGGCTAACCAGACAGTTTCTGCTTGTCAGTGTGAACATGGAGACACCAAAGAGGTAACTTGGATTGGTCTATATTACCACTCTTCTGTACCTGGCAGGGAGTTGGCAAGATCGGAGAGGTATCTGGCTATGTTCCTGCAGTGAGACACAAAGTGATGACGTAAACACTGAGATCCTCCAGATCCGTCCAGAGGTCTCAGCAGTGCTGGGATATGGCCAGTCACTCCTCTGATCCTGCCAGTGCAGGCTTGAGAGACTGCACAGTAAGTCCAGGAAAGGGTCTTTGGCCAGTACAGAGAAGGAAAATAATACCAACTTCTGCAGCACTCCCTAAAGGGCAGGGGAAACATATTGCTGAAACAATATCTTTTAAATCTCCTTTTCCTGATGATCTTTAGTGCAATTAAATGACAACCCACAACAGTGATTCCTTCCAGCACATGCTATAGTTCCATGTACTTCTTTACTCTTCATTGTAAGGAAGAGTCCTAAAGCTGAAGGTTTATATAATACTGAAGCATAACTTAAATGTGCAAAATCCAAATGTTAAAATGCCCAATTTCTGATTATACTTTCATAAGTTATAAAAAAAAACCTTCCATTTGTGAATATGATTAATGCAACATAAACCATGTGATACAGCAATTATGGATTGGAATAATAAAGGATAAGGAAACATGCACATAATTTGTATCGAGAAGGTGCCAGGTTTTATCATGGCATCACTATGTAGAGTTGAGTTGAGAGAGAAGTTTGCCTGAAACACTGGAAAAGTGTTGCTTGTTGGTGTGAATAGTATTAACATAGAGGCACCAAAAGTGTAACTTAGATTGACCTACATTATAGAGTTTTACAGTCATCCCTCCATTTTCAAGGGGGATCTGTTCTGGAGCCTCCCCCCTCCCCCGGTGAAAATGGAAATTCGCAAATATTCAAGCCTCACTGGCTTGAATGCCCACACACTCCTGTGGGCATTCACACCATTGTAACCCTCTGCACTTGCTGGTCCGCAAAGGACCAAGACTGCAGACTTGAAGCCTGTGAAAATGGAGGGACAACTGTATAAGCTTCATATCATTTTAACTTTAGAACAGATTAACTTCCATCAACTTCCTGGGATTTATAGTTTAGCAAAGTACTATGGACAGGAACTATTGCTCTCTAAGAAAATACTCTAAATCTCACCCAACTACATTTCTTCCACATTTGCAGTGGTGATTTTTCTAATCTCAAATTCTGGGCAAATTTGTGAAGTTGCATTTCATACCTCCCCCCCCCCCCCCCAAAATGAACCAAATGAAATTCTCACCCTTCCTGAACAAATTTGGAGAAAGCTGTAGATGTTTATATGAGATCCATTGAAAATGTGCATCATTATTTGTGCCATTAAATAGTAAAATGTGTGAACATAGTTGCAGCAGTTCAAGACTAAAATGGGTACAATACTGAAATGGCATGGGTGTTAGGTCAAAAAGTGCCAAACTTTAATTGTTGGATACAGTACATATAATCCAGGTCAGGTCAGTGTTCTTTTTGAAGATATTTGGTAGCATCCCATTCAGTGTAACAGGTAATACCATATTTTGTAAACATTTGCTTTTTAAACTTATAAACCTGAGTTTATAAACCTGAGAATAATTTTTTTAAAATGCCACAGCCAGGTTTTTCAATTGTTTTCCCTGAAGAAGGATTTATAAATATTTTCCAGCCAAAACTGTGGGAAGGATTAAAACTCTTTAAAGAAGCCCTGACCCTCTGTTTCTCCTTTACACCAGACACTTTATCCAGTATGATAGATCCTGTCTTGCGATAGATCTGTTCCTAAACATTCATATGAAAATGACAGAGGAGTTACTGAAAGCCAGAAAGGTAGAAGGAAGGACTGGGCATAATGTACGACATCTGGCCATATGCTTGTTGTTGCTAAGCCCCTTTTCCTTGTAGTTATGTTATACAATGGATCTTTCCTGTGCTGGTTTCCTTTTAGTCTGCTGCTAGCATTAGACTGTTGGTTAGATACAAATTGGAAAAAGCTCTGATGTGGCAGCTGGCTGAATAAAATGATAGGAGCATGCCTATTGTGAACTGAATCCTTACGGTGATGCCCCATTTAATATGGTTCACAAAGAATGTTCTTTATCTTCAGAAAAGTTGTATTTTAGACTTACTTTCTTTCCTACAGAGATCTTTTACAAGTTCAGGTCATTTCCATTCATCAGCTGGAGTTTGTTCCAGTCCTTCTGAACCACTTTCTCTACAGCAAGTGTGACAAACCACGTATGGATGATGGAGTATGTGACCTTCCAGATTCTTTCAGTTCTCCTTTTCATATGAATATACACACACATACACACAAAATAGTTGGAAATCCTGAAACATCTCTTTGGCATCATCTCCCAGCTAACTGGCAAAAATACAATATATAATATTTCAACATTAATGTACAGCTAGTAACAATCAGGGGCAGTGTGGTGTAGTGGTCTGAGTGTTGGACTGTGACTCTGGAGACCAGGGTTTGATTCCCAGCTCAGTGATATAAACTCACTGGGTCACCTTGGTCAGGTCACACTCTCTCAGCCTCAAACAAAGGCAATGCCAAACCTCTTCTGAAAAAATCTTGCAAGAAAATCCCACGGCTTTAGGGTTGCCATAAGTTGGCAATGATTTGAAAGCACCCAACAAAAAACAAAAGACTTACAGGCCCTGAACACCATCATCATTTTTCTTCTTTCATTTGGCCCATTCGAGTTAGTAGTGAGTAACAATTCAGATATTTTAACAAAGCCACGTCCAAAATTTAACTTCTGTTACTGTATTCTTTAAAAGGCTCACCCAGAGCAAAAGTGAGCTCTCAAGTATCCATCTCAATCCTTCTCTAGTCCTGATGGAGAAGGCTTGAGGAAGGTTGATGGCTTCCCTTTGACTTTCCCTGTAACTCATTTTAACCCTTAGCACAATTTTTAAAAATGCCAACAACATAAATAGCATCACCCAGTAGGTTAAAAAGGTCTTTCACAGCAACACAACTAAACTGCCCAAACCTGTCAGAAGACAAAGACTTTTGCCTGGAAATGCATTAACAAGGGGTTGAGGTGACATGGAGATGGCAGTGGCCTAGCTTCCTTTGGCAGAAAGTTCCACAGTTTGGGAGTGCCCCCCCCCCCCCAAGAAAGTTCTTCCCTTTGTTTACTGGAAAGTGCAGAGAGTAGCAAGAGCAGAAGGAAGGAAGGAGTTCATCGTACTTACTTCCTCCTATGTTTCCTACAGTGCAATACGACATCATGACTGAAATTGTCACAAAACTACAAATCCCAGAATTCCCAAGCATTTAGGATATGCCCATATATTCTAAAAATTGGCAGTTTTGCCATTTTTTTCCATGCATAAAACCAAGTAATATAATAATTGAAGGCATTTCAGTCCCTTGATTTTCATCAGCATCTTGCACACACATCAAATCAAGAACACACTTGAAGTCCTTCTTGGCACAAATGAGCAGCAAATTAATTGAATGTATGTTTGGAATGTAGACACTTGAACTTTTGCAAATGACAATTTCAAACCAGATAAACTGTGTATTGGTGGCACAAAAGTGTGATGCCAACATTGTAAAGTCCATTTTTCCATTGCTCATGAAGGTAGAAGTGACATCAACCAACATCTATATAGCCAGAAACATAAGGATGCTGAAAAGACTCTGGCTTCAGCTAAAAACATCAGTTCGTTTATGAGACATGATGCTAATAGAGAAAGCGATAAAATTGCAACAAGTGGAGCTCTTTCTGCTTATCATATTGTGCTTCATGGACAACATTTTCATGCAAATGACTGCTTGTTGACATTGATAAAGAAAATTTATGAACCAAAATTTTCTTCAGCACATACCAAAACAGAAGCAATAATTACCAACCTTTTATCACCATGCATGTTGGGCAAAGTAATAGAGGATTTGAATAAAACAAAAAGCATCACAGTCAGTTTAGATGAATCAAACAAAAAATACATCAGACTTTTTCCAATGATTGTGTAGTGCGTTTTGCCAGTTTATGATGTTCAAGACAAAATTATAGACTTTGTTTCCTTACCTGGTGAAACATCTGATCTACAGTGTGCTATGTTGGAGGAAGTAACTGACAAATTTGCTTTACAAAACAAAATGTTGCTTTGTGTGAAGATAACATGAACATCAATTTTGGTGGCTGCAAAAGACTTGGCAAAAATAATGTGTGGCAAAAACCTGAAACTGAACTGAAGAGGATGGTTTTTGATATTGGTTGTGTGGCACAAGTTATATGCAATTGTCTCCAGTGTGCTGACAATTGTTTACCAATTGATATTGAATGTTTTCCAGTAAAAGTATACAAATACAAATATATACACAATGTGAGTTGAAGCCCTAAAAAAAAAACTTTTGCAATTTTGCAGGCAACGATTATGCTACATTGTTGGAGCATGGAAATAAAAGATTTTTGTCCTTGGGTCCATTAAATGACAGAATTTAAAACATGTTTGGTGGGCTTAGTTCTTCTTTTCTTTTTCCCTAAAGAAAAATACCCTGCTATGTTATGAAAATGGTTTGAAGATCCCTGTTTGAAATTGTGGTGGTCATTTGCAAGAGATCAAGTGTCTACATTCCAAACATACATTTGTTTAATTGAAAAAGACAGTATTTCAGCTACGGAAATAGCCATAAACATTGAACTTGTAAACAATTTAGAGTCCAGGAAAAGTGAAGTGTTTGTAACTACTGATGTAAAAAAAACAACAACAAACAAACAAACTGAAAATGTTAGTAGATTGAAGAGAAATTAATGAGGCTAGGTTTTTGAAGTAGTTGTAAATTTCTATGAAACCAGCTTAGAATATAGCAATAAGTGGCAGTGCAATGTACGAAACACTGAAAAGTTCAAGTGTTAGTAATACAGACACCTGGATGGAAAGAAATACAAGACAGCATGAATGAGGAACTCATCATACACACAGAAACAGAACAAACTCATGTATTCGATCAGTGAGCCCTCTCATAAAATCTATAATTGTGAGGCAATTGTATACATGGAATAAAGGAAACATTTCTCTATCTGATAGATAGATGAGTAAAGATTTTTTCTGAAATGAGAAAAAAAAAACACCTAAACTTTCAAGACTTTTGAATTATTAACGAGCTTATTCTTTGTCTTCCAGAAAATACAGCACCTATTGAGAGAATATTTTCTATTATGAACAGTATGTGGTCAAATGAAAAATCTAGATTAAGTGTTGAGACAATGGCCCAAAACAGATGGGCCAAACGAAGTGGCTTCTGGCCACTTCAAGGGCATGGCATTCAGATGACCCACACCCCCCAAAAGTGGATGGAAACCACTCCAAAGCCATGACAAGGTGGCAGGAGCCGGATTTTTCAGGAGTGGATTTAATCCACTCCTGCCAGCAGCCCATTTGGACCACACGGTGGCCTCCTTCAGGAGTGGGCCATGTGGTTCCCTTCTGGGCCGTCTGCTTTGGCTTAATCAGGGCTATGTTAGTTATAAAACAATATTATGTCATGGCATGTAAGAGATTTTATGGTAAGACATTGAAATTTGTTGCATAAGATTACTTCATCAGAGAAATATTCATGGTACGATCATGGTGAAATACAGTTCCCCTCTATGTTGACTGAAATTTTTGTATGAGGTCTATCACTGAAGAATAATTTTTAGCTCAATATGTTCATGTCATAAAACTTTGTTATTGTCTTGCTTTTCATCAATATGGAATATTACATAACCCCTCCCCTTTTTGCCATCCCAATGCCCTGTTTTTGTCTCAAGGAAATATGGTCAGCTATGGTGTCATTCAGAGGTTGGGGGAGGTGAATCCTGTCAAGCTTGCCTCCAGCCTTGTCACTATAATAGTTTAAGGACATTTGCTGTCTAAAGATGGCATGGCAAGCTGTCAACAAATTAAATGATCAATTTAAGAAACAAATAACCCCCAGAGTCTCCTTAGCATCCATGTGAAGTTTAACATGTGAAGTTTCATGGGACCCTTTTACTCAACAGAATTATACCACTATGAATCCAAACTGACTGCTATGATTCAATCCTTTGGAATCCCAGGTTTTGTAGTTTGGTGAGACATTAGAGCAGGGGTAGGCAACCTGCGGCCCGCGGGCCGGATGCGGCCTGGCAAGGCCTTGGGACCGGCCCCCGCCTGGTCCTGCTGCCGATTGCCACCGGAGCCTTTGGCCTCTCGCGTGAGGGCGTGGGGCCTTTGGCCTATCAGGAGGAGGCAGGCAAGGGGGCAAGCGGCGGGCAAGGGGGGCAGTTGTCTATAGAAGCCTCCGAAACATGCATTTATATTAACATTTTTTTAAAAAATCAGCAATTTTTTTTGCGTGTCCTCCATTTTTTTTATAAAAGTGTCCTCCATTTGAAAATTTTGTCCTACATTTGTCCCGGTTTATTTATTTAGTTAAATTTTTTTTAAAAAAATATATTTAATTATTTATTTTTTGGCTTCGGCCCCCCAGTTGTCTGAGGGACAGCAACCTGGCCCCTCGCTCAAAAAGGTTGCCTACCCCTGCATTAGAGTTCTTTGGCTCCCTCCCTAAACAGCAAGTCACAGGGTTCCATAGGATGGGATCATGGCAGTTAATGTGGAATAATAGTGCTAAAATGGGCCCCTGGTCTTGGAGCGATGTATACAAAGACAGAGATGCCCATTATTTTAGATATAGAGGCTTCCCCTTACTACTAAAACAATGATATCTAACTAAAAATCCTTCCCTTATTCATGCATGAGGGATAGCTGGTCCTTCTTTGTTGAGCTTAACTTTTTTTTTTTCCAAACAAGTATGTGAAGATCATTTTCTGTAGTCACTTCGTTATTGATGGAATGTCTCCAAGTGCTTATCACAGTTATTGTTAACATTATGAATCTGTCATTATAATCAAGTTTTGCATTATCAACTCTCTTGCTCGCTATTGTGAGCCTGACTTCTTCCCAGTGCATGTCAGCTTAACCATAGTTACTTAGCTATAAACTATATATCATCTGCCACTTAAGTGTATTTTACTTCATCCAGGCTGCCATTACATGCTCTCCTATACACAGAGGAAGCAAGTCCCACATCAAACAAACATCTCAACAACTGACTCAGGAAATTGGAGTTGTTTACTTCTTTGTATTTCCATGAGTAATTTAACATTTTCCTATAGTCTAGAGAGTTCCACGCTTGTTAAAGTCTGTATTTCAAATAAATAATTAAATAATTTCATCCTCCCCAAGTATAAATAAGAAAACAATTGTCCTTTGAAGTTTTTAAAATATATTTTTAAAGTCCTTCCACTAATTTTAAGTATACCAGGAACCAGTTTATTTATGCCTAGATAGGGATTCACTTCTCCTCTCACCTATCCACCCACCGACACTTTATTCCTCCTTTCATTTTGAAGATGATATAGACAATCTGGAATAGGTTTAGAGAAGGGCAACAAGAGTGTTACAAGGTATAGAGAGCAGAACATAGAGGCAAAGATGTAGGAGCTGGGCATGTTCAACCTGGTGATGAGAAGACTGAGGGGTGACATGACTGCATTCTTTAAAAACCTCAAGCATGCCACAAACTGGAGTCCACAGGTTTGTTCTCTGCTGCCCCAGAGGGTAAGATGATGTATAATGGTTTTACGTTATGGGAGCTGTCTCTTCCACCAAAAAGAGAGGGGCTTGGGGTCCCCACCAAGTATGTCAGTGTCACCTTAAATGTTGGGGGAATTGCATAGCATAAAAAAGGCCTGCAATAGGTGGGTAACTTCAGGGAACATTTCACCTATTTATATCATTACTAACTGAGGGAGGACTCCAAATCTGGTGAATAAAAAAGGTTTTATTTAGAAATATGCAAGACTGCCACCACATATACAGTACTAATTTAATCTGAAATACCATGCAAGGCTAACAGAAATAAAGGTGTGAAATATTGGGTAACAGAGGTTTAGGGTTGTAGAGGGGGTGATATTTACCAGTCCTGCAGACAATTCCATGGAAACAGTGTGGCTCAGACAGCACCTCAGGGTGTTTAGTAAGAGGAAGCTCTGGACAGTTGGACTGAGTGCTGGTAGGTGGCAGCTGTATACGAAGAGTGACCCTATGTGGGTTGGATATTTATATACTATTTCATATCCTCAAGAGATGCTTAATGTGCCCACACAAAATACAGAGTTTGATTGCTTTCACATGGAATTGACAAGAGCAATTTTGGTAGATGGTCTTAAGTCTGGATTAACAAAACTGTGACTGAATATGAGGCAAACCCAAGATAGAGGGATAGGGAAGTTGGCTGGGAACATGGCAGAAGGTAAATAGTAGGTATGGTCTTACACACCTTAGAAGATTTCTATACCTGCCTGAATCACTGGTAAAACGTCGCTCAAATGTCCCTCAAAGGTGGAGGAAGCGAGCATATCTGGAAGCCTGGCACGCTTCCTCAATCATCATGGAATCGTCACTTCCTCTAGCATCCCTGAATCGTCTCAAGGAGAGGAAAAGGAAATCCGCTCCCCAGGAACGATTTAGAGCCACTAAGAGGGAGCAACAGTTGCATGACGATTGAGGAAGCTCACCAGGCTTCCAGACACGTGCGCTTCCTCCACCTTTGAGGAATGTTTGAGCAACGTTTTACCAGCAGTTCTGGCAGGTATGGAAATCTTAGTGTCTTTGTTTCCAGTGCAAGAGGATATGCAAAAAAGCTGGGGCGGAGGACAGAGTGATCAGCAATCCATTCTGCATTTATTATTGTATTACCTAGATCCTCTACACATCTTTGGGTCAATGTGCTTTACTCATGTGATACTTCCTAGTGTCCCAAAGGTCATTGTAACTTCTTAAAACATATCTGGGTCTAGATATAAAAATATGAAATTATGAAACCCCTTGTACAGTGCAGGGGATATTGGGTATGCTAGCAACCACACCCACACAAAACACTCCCGTTGGCCTCACCTGTTAGCCAAGCTTTGTTTCCTGAGATCCATGGACTGGGGCTGCAGGCTGCTAGCTCCTGCCTCAAGCAAGTATCTCCCTTAATAAATATAATAATATACATGTTAATGAGTAATATAAGTAAAAAAAAAAATTCTGTGTTAGAGAAAGAGATGTGAAGGCCCACTGAAAAATTAAGAAAAAAACCATTTTGTACATGTTTTTTCCTGAATCATGCTAAAATAAAATGTTCCATAATTGAGTTTCTTCCTTTTTTTCATTTTTTCCTTGTTTTTTCTGCCCCTCCCCCCCTATTTTTCCTCCAGACAAAAATTGGGGGGGAAAGGGGGCGGGATGATGGAAAAAACAAGAAAAAAAGGAAGAAAGGGTGTAGTAATGTATCTCACAAGCAGAATAATTAGTATTTGCAAGAAGAAGGTGGGCAACTGGTCCTGCATCTTCACCACCCTTGTAAGGTGTAATAAAGAAATAAAGCAGGGCTCTGCTTTGGTAAAAATGTATGAAGTAGGTTTATAGACAAATACTAAAAGTTTCATAACATCTCTGTAACATGTGCTCTTCACACTTGGTGGGGAGAAAGGAAACTGCAAACTACAAAATGGAGGATGAACAAACTCAGACTAAATGTAGACTAAGGTGTGTTACAGACCGCCGGATTGTGGCGGTCTGGCTCCGCCTCTGCGGAAATCGCGCTCCTTCCTGGGCCCCGGAAGAGATGCCGTGAGGCACTAGTCGCGCACTCACAGCGTCACTTCTGGGGCGCGACGTGTGGACACACAGTGTCCTCTACGTCAATATGGCGGCGGCCGTGTGGAACGGCCACCGCGTTTTGTCACGGATTCTGTCCGTGATAGGGTTAGGGGCGTCTGGAAGAGATGCCCCCTTTTCAAACTGGGACGTCCTCAGGACATCCCTAATGGCAGTCTGTAACGCACCTAAGTGATGCAGGAAGAGTGGGGATGTGGCTAAGACCAACAACAGAAACTGACATGTTTACATGATATACCTAAACTTCTAGAAAGTCACACAAACTAGCAACTGCTGAGTATAGGCACTAAGGTTGTTGCTTCTAACACAACCAGACTTACTGATATTATAAGTAACCCAGATGATTTGGGGCACAGTTGCTGCTAGAAAGTTTATGGAGCATCATGCCAGGTCACAAATCTGTACAATAAATGCATTGGATTAGATCCCAAGGCATTATGGGAACTGTAGTCTAATACGTTATTCTTCAACAGAATTACATTATTTTTCATGATTAAGAACATAAGAATTGCCCTGCTGAATAGAACCAAAGGTCTACTAAATATATCACTTCGCTAACAATAGTGATCAGGCAGCTAGATGCCTCTGGGAAGCTCACAAACCTTGTCTAGTAGTGAGAAGCAATCTG
Source organism: Sceloporus undulatus (assembly GCF_019175285.1). Lineage (NCBI taxonomy): Eukaryota > Metazoa > Chordata > Lepidosauria > Squamata > Phrynosomatidae > Sceloporus > Sceloporus undulatus. Next base: position 33,754,362 of record NC_056523.1, on the reverse strand, counting down.
TCTCTAAAAGTAAAGATGGAAAGACCTTTCATTGGACTTGACAGTCTCAATGAAAGTAGCATTTTCACACCTCTTGAGACTTGTGAGAAAATGTATAGCTTGCCTTACGCTTTCACACATTTGCAAGGCCCACGGGGCTTTCTCTCTGAAATAAGGTATGCACAGAACAATGTGCATATTGTAAAATGAAGATGGCTAAATAATTAAAACAATATACAGAAGCATGCTTTAATCAATGGGTAAATCAATTTCTTAAACTATCTGAGGTGAGGGACCAGCAGGGCTTTTTCTCCCTAGTGTGCCAGGGGCCAGCACCATGTTTATGCCTATTGGGTATAACTGTTTCTTTCCTGGAAGCTCAATGTGGACTGGTAACCAGCAGTTTCCAGATGGGTACTGGTCTGTGGCCCACCCCTTCAAGAAGCACAGATATAAAATGATGCCAGGGTGTGTGTGTGTGTATACATGCACCAATCAGGAAAATGTCTCTACAAAGTGTGAGAACAAAAATGAAAAATTGAAAAATTGAAAAGAAAATGCCAATAGGATTCACAGAAATTCAGTAAAATTGAGAATGAGAGATAGGTGCATCCATCATACTCTACACAAAACTATTATGAACCTGGCAATGGAGTTATGTCAGCCAGTTCTAGATGGGGTCACACTTCCCCTGAAGGACTCTGTCCGTAGCTTAGGGATGCTCCTTGACTCATTGCTCCAGCTGTAAGTGCAGGTGGATGCAACAGTCAGGAGCACTTGCTACAAGCTTCAGCTGATATGCCAGCTGCACCCCTTCCTGGAGCCAGGGGAACTGGAAACAGTAGTACATGCACTGGTAACCTCTTACTTGGACTTCTGTAATGCGCTTTACTTGGGGCTACCTCTGTGCTAATTTTGGAAACTTCGGATGGTACAAAACATGGCAGTAAGACTAATCACAGGTACTTCCCAGAACGATCATATAACACCTGTTCTGAAGTCCCTTCATTGGCTGCCAATCTGTTTCCAGGCAAGGCACAAAGTGTTGGTGATTACCTTTAAAGCCCTACATGGCTTGGGTCCAGAATACTACTTCCGTACTGCCCATCCCGCACATTAAGGTCCTCAAGTAAGAACCTAGTTCAGCCAAAAAGAGCTAGGCTAACTTCTGTCACTCAAAGGGCCTTCTCTACTGCTGCGTTGAAGTTGTGGAACAACCTGCCGGAAGAGATCAGCCATATCCCCACTCTTACAGCCTTCAAAAAGGCTCTTAAAACGGATCTCTTCCGGCAGGCCTTCCCAATCTAGCTAATAAATTCTAGCTTCCTCCCTTTGTATAGGTTTACGAATATGATCTCAATTTTGTGATGTATGTCTCTTTGCCCGCCAAATTGTTCTTAATTTTAACTTAATGCTGTAAAGCATTTTATTGTTTTCTAAACTTTGCTTGTTTAATTGTAGTTTTAACATTGGGGAGGTGGTTGAGAAGGGATTAATTAGTATTTTATTGTATTTCTAATGCATTTTTTACTGTTGTAACCCGCCCGGATTCCTAGTGATTAGGTGGGCTATAAATAAATCATTTTTTATTATTATTATTATTATTATTATTATTATTATTATTATTATTATTATTATTATATTGGCTATAGTATGTATAATGATCAATTGAGTCCATGATTTCTTCTCATGTCTTTTTAAATTGATTTGATGAACCATCCCAAAAGGAGCATTGGCACACAGCCTCCCTGCTCTTCAGATATGATTGAAGACCATGAATTCTGATTTCAAAATTCTCTATAAATTGTTCTGTTTTGTGTCTTTTCTTTTTACTGCATTTCATTTTTAGTTCTTTGAGACTGCTTGAGATTATTATGGTATCTTAGCCAATTTTGACCTGCAATTAACATTTTTCCTATGAACCATAAGAGAGTATCTTAGGCATCATAAATTCAGTCTCCCTATATAATGGTGAAGGAATGGTGCACATTCAGAAAGCTAGATCTATTCTCAGATCTCCACTGCCTGTGCCTATGGACACTTCCCCTGCCCTTATCTCTCTGGATTTATAAATCCATTCCATTACATTCCAAGGATCTTCCCCACCAGAAGATTTTAAATGAGAAAATAAATGGCCATTTACAAGGCATATCTTAGCTGTGGATTTGCTGCACTGGTTGAACTAGATGACCCATTCCAACCTTACAGTTCTGTGATTCTGTGGGAAGAAACATGTTGTGGGGGCTGAATCTTTCTGACTCAGCTCTTCTGGTGTCAAACCCTGTCACTCAAAAACTAGTCAATAATCCATCCCAGCCATGATGTTACAGCACATAAATTTACTCTAGTGGCCTTCTATGGTAAGGAGTTAGGGCCTGTCCAGGCAGGCCAAAATAAAGCTGCTTCAAATCACTTTCGAGGTATGTTATTTAAATGACACACGCATCTTAAGAGGTCAGAAGCTGCGCTCCAGTCCTTCTGGCCTCTGGGAATGCATGCATTATTTTGGCCTGTCCGTATGGGCTCTTAATTACAGGGTGGAAAACACCAGGAGGCAGAGGAAAGGAAGAAAAACTCATTTCCACACAAGTAACATAAGCTTCCATAGCTTTGGATATCTTGGAGCTTTGGATATCTTGATACTCTCTGAGAGAGTGAATATTCTCCTATAAGAATACAGGAGAAGTGTGCTGATTCAGCTTCTGCATGCATTTCCCACAATAGCCAACTAGATTCCTCCAGAGAATTCATCAGCAAGGCTTTCCCTAGAAACTATAGCATATTACCTCTCAGCTTCATAGTTTCACATCATTACTAGTAACTACTGAATCGCTTAGAACTCTGTTACTTATTAATCAGTGGTGGCTGGTGGCAGCCATATCAGTGGGGTGATGAATCCACTTCAGGTTTTAGATTACATTTTAAAGGAACTATCAAAGGTAGTTATCAAGTTGCAGACCTCAGCTCCTTCCATACGTTTGGTAACTTGTAGAACTTTTTAAAATTTCAGAGTGAAACTCACAGTGGATTTACTATTTAACTGGTGTTGATGTGGCTACTGAATCATATCCTATTCCATGGAGCTCCTTTGAGTCCCATAATGAGATAAAGGTGGGGTATACATGAAGGAAGTGTATAAATACATGTAAGATGAGCTGTGATGATGAAGCTCATGCAATATGTGTTGGGCAAATAAGTCTTTTCTTTCAAGCATTCCAAATAGCCTTCCAGACAATTTCCTTGGCTGATGAGCTCAAATTTAGTGTTATGGGGAAGGGGGACTTTTTTTCCAGCAAGAAATTCATTCTTCTGTTTTAATTGCATCACAATGCCTGGATTTAGTCTTTTCAAGCTTTTCCACATCAGCTACTTTGTGGGGCTTATGCTAATAAGAAACAAATTTGAGCAGGGGGTGTATGTTGAATGGAGAAAACTCAAAATGGATAAAACTCAGACCTATATAGCGTGTGCTCAATGGGCCTTCCTTACAAAGCTGCAGACGATTCCAGCAAGGGATACTTGCTGTTAGAGATGTTTCTGATGATTATAAAAAATCACTGATCATTAACCTATTTGAAGATCCACTTGGAAATGTGGTACATTCACATTGTAAAGATGCCTAGTTAAAGCGCTGCATGTCAATGACTGGCCATTCCTGTTAATGCAAATGAATTCCACTGGTTAATCAACTAGTATTTAAAAAGTACTAGGGGTGGAAATGAGGTCCTTCTGCCAAATCCCAAATGTGGGACAAGTATCATATAAGACTCTGTAGGGTAAGCGAAGAGAAGGATGAGAGAAAGACAATAATTATTAAGGAGGATGTGGAGCGATTCCTCAGCTGTAAGGGCTTTGATAAATGAATGCAGAAAACAAGAAGAGACTAGTGCAGAGAACAAACACATGAAATGAGGCAGAGAAAGATAGTTTTAAGAGAGACATTCTGAACTGTCTGAAGGAGGCAAGAAAGAACAGGAGGAAGGCTCGCATGGAGGAGGTAAATGTACCACAGAAGTGATTACTGCAGCCTAAAGAAAGCTTTCAATAGTAGATACGGAGGAAAATCATGAAAAAAAGAAGTAGCTGCCAGAGAAAGACCTCAAAGTCAGAGGAGAAAGTCAGATGTATATTGTAAATAATAGATCTAGCCTGATAGATCAAAATCACCATTGGGTTTTCCTTGACAACCCAATTAAATAGTACATTAAGTATGGATGGATTCCAACCAGGGAGATCTGTAAGGTATAGGGTTGGGTTGCAATGTGTATAAGAGAAAAGAGTACAGTGGTACCTCGGGATAGGAAATACCCAGGTTACGAAATTTTCGGGATACGAAAAAATCCCATAGGGAATTATTGTTTCGGGTTACGAATGTTTTTTCGGGTTACGAAAAAGCTTTTGGTGCTTTTTTCGGCTTTTTCACACGGAATCGCGGCTTTTCCCCACTAGCGCCTATGGCAATTCGGCTTACGAAGGCTTTTCGGGTTACGAAAGCGGCCGCGTTACGAATTAATTTCGTAACCCGAGGCACCACTGTATGGCTCTGTTAATGAAGTCTGCATACCCTACTCTGCCACCTCTGTTTTAGCCAAATCTCACACAACCCTTCCTATGTTCTTATAGTAGCTAAAAGGGCTTTCACAAACGTTACAGGTGCCACATGAAGAAAGGGCACATCTTCTTAAAACTAAAAGAAGACATAGTCCCTGGCTCAGTCTACAGACCACCACTGGTGCTTGGCTATCCTTCTTTCCTCCTCAATATTCAAAGGCAGTTTTTAGATTGCTAGTCAAGAGATAAGTAAAATATTCCTAGTTCACTGTGATGGATGGCTGTAGTGAATTATCCTTGACCATCCTTCTTTAAGGTGGGGTCCTTCTAAGAACAAGAGTAAGGTTTTCTTCTTCTTCAGCCTTTCAGAAACACCTTCTTGAAGAAAGAAAAAGGAGGGATGAATTAATTGGGATGGAAGGAAATAGAGGGTGGAAGAAACAAGGGATGAATGGGAAGAATCAGGTGAAAACTGATATGAAGAAGTTGTGAGATGAACAAGAATATAACATGCATTGATATGTATGGATTGTATTGCTATGCTTCTGTATGAGTGTTGTTTTGATGTAATTTTAGACTGGTTTAATTAAAACTATTTTGAAAAAAATGAATTTTATAATTTACTTTTTAAAATAAAATTAAAAAACACCCTCTTTCATAATTACAGCTATTTGATATCACTTTAATTGCCATGGCTACATGCTACAAAGTTCTGGGGTTTGCAGTTTGTTGTGGGACTAGAGGTCTGTGGTAAAGAATTCTGAATGCCTAGTGAAACTACAGATCCTAGGATTTCAAAGGATGGTACCATAACAGTGAAGATGGTATTGAAGTGCTATAATTCTGTAGTGAGAAAGAGACATAGCTGCCTTCTCAAAGACTCACTCTCTTCCATTCCCAGGTTCAGCAGATAGCCTACCTAGCTTCTCTTGTGGGTCAAGAGATGTAACTTCAGACATTTCTGAGCAGGAGAACATTGAAGATGTGTGCATTAGCCCAGGGTTAGGGAATCTTTGGCCCTCCAGTGCCCTTCCTTTGGCTTTTGTCTCTTATAAGCCTCATTCCCACTTACCTTTAGAACCGATTCCTGAACTGATTCCTGAAACTGGTTCAGCAAAAAAATATGGTTCCCACTGTGTTTGCACTGGTTTCAGGAATGAGTTCAGGAATCAGCCAAGGGAATGAGGTGATGAGAGGCAGCTGCAATGACCCGTCCCGTCACTGGCCTCTCCTGGCCCTGATGTCCCCGGCCCAGCCTCCGTTCCCACAGCTGGGGAAGCAGGGAAGGAGGTTGCTGGGGAAGCCTTGCAACCTCTTTCCCATTCTCCAGCTTCTCTGCAACCTCCTTCCAGTCTCTGTGGCTGGGAAAGCCAAGAAGGAGATCACAGAGAAGCTGGGGAATGAGAAGAAGGTTGCAAGGCTTTCCCAGCTTCTCTGTGACCTCCTGTGACCACAGGAATGGAAGGAGGTCACAGAGAAGCCGGGGAATGGGAAGGAGGTTGTATGGCTTCCCCAATGACCTCCTTCCCAGCTTCCCCGGCCACAGGAAACAGAAGGAGGCTGCAGGGAAACCAGTAAGGAAGCTGGACTGGGGACATCAGGGCCAGGAGAGGCTAGTGACAGGCCAGCCATTGCAGCTGCCCCCTGTCAGGAGCAGAGTCTGGGCTGGGGGTGGAGAGGCAAGAGAAGCTGGGCTGCCAGGGTGGATTCGAATCCACCCTGGTTCCCACTTGGGCTGAATCAATTTATTTCTAAATAAACTGATTCAGCCCCCCAAAACACCCCGTTTTACCAGCGTCTTTTTGACATGGGTTAAACGGGCAAAAATCATAGCCCCCCTTTCTGAATTGCTTGAATTAAGTGGCAACCATGGTGGTTTAAACTGGATCGTATTGAATCACAATCTGGTTTAAACCATAGTGGGAATAAGGCCATAATCTCTTACCATCGGTCATTGCTGGTGCAAGTTGAAGTTCAAACTATCTGGACAGCCAAATGTTCCCCATCCCTATACAAAAGACTATCATAGTTTAGGCATTCTCCTCTCACGTGTCAGCTATTTTATGAAATTGAGAGGAGAGCAAAGGGATACTTACTAACCTTGTCTCCTCTATTACTTTTCTCATGGTCTGACTATGCTACCCTCCACAGATTGGGTCTGATTATCTGTAGAAAGAAGTTGCCTCACAGCAGCATACTTTATTTAGAAGCACAGAACAATACCATTGCTTCCCTGTTACTTTTAATGAATATCTCATGCCTTGCTGCTCTTCATGAAAATAAAGTGAGTTACAAGTGCCATTGAGCTAGAAATAGCAGAGAGCCACTAAGAGTGACTCTTATTATTCGTTTAGGGACAATATTGTAGAAAAAAACATATAACACTTTCTCTTTCGACCACCAACATTTCTGTTTCACTTGTATATAATGTAAAGAAAAATCCTTTGCCAAAATCACCAGTCAGGAGTACATTAGCCAGAATCAATTCTTCTTTTTGGAAGAAATGTGATATAAGGGGGCAATAGAATGAAGCTAATTAATGAAAACTCAGGTATTTGCTGCAGTGATTTAAAGTTTTGCTGAATTTGAGGTTTTCTGCCAAAGCTCTCTGGGTCAGAGATTTAGATAAATTAAAGGCATAAATCAAGTCCAAGCCAATTTATAAATAAAATCTTTTTTATTCTTTCTTTGTTTGATGGATTCAGCTATTATTATATTAAGACAATTTCTTCCTTGGGACTATTGTCTCCCTAACTCACCTCCTCCCAGAATCTTTCATCACAGCAAATCATGATCTTGATGCTTCTTGCCTTTAAAGCCATTTGTGCTTCAAAATAGGAGTTTTTTGCCCACTGTTTAAAGCAACTTACCCCATTTGCATTTAATTTTGAAGCCAGATTTTATCGCATGTGTTGGGGGCTGGCAAGTACAACCTGGCTGCAGCCTGAGTTCCAGCCACGCATATCCTGCATCTTTTCAAAACGGAGAGTCTGCCGTTTTTGAAAATATGCCGGATAAGTGTGGCTGGGAGCTGGGCTGCAGCCAGGTTGCACTCACCAGGCCCCCAGCGTGTGTGATAAAATCAGGCTTCAAAATTAATGCGAATGGAGTAAGCCTCTTTAAACAGTATGAAATAAACTCCATAGACATAAGATGAATGTAACTCCCTGCAATTATTTTGTTTCCCCTCCCACAATATGGTTTTCTTAGAGTGGGAGGGGACTCATGTGGCCCTCTAGACATCATTAGGTTGCAATTCCAATGGTTCCTTGTCCCCAGCTATGCCAGGAATTCTAGACCAATACCATCTGGAAGGTCACATGATTTATACCCCTGCTTTGGAGCTAAGAGCTTTGGAAAGCAGGTGTGCAAATTAAGCCTGTACTTACCTATGAGTGGCCAATCATAAAACTGGAATGCAAAATACAGAAATGAGGAAAAGTATAATCTGTGACAAACAGGTGTTTTCTGCCACTTAAGGGGGCATTGTTTCTAAATATGTACCAAGTATATAATCTAGTTTGACCCCATAGAATCAAACACGCTGACAATTTACCCTGGTGCTCAACAGAGTTGCACTCTACCAAAAGTCATATTTCCAAGAGCGTCAAGCCAGTGTTGTTTTAGATGGCATCATCAGAGAAAGATGGCTCATGCGCAACAGTGCTATAGCTAAATGCACAGGCATGCTGTGTAACTCTTGAAAAACCTAACCATATAAATCTTTTAATAAAATGCCTTGATTGATACAGTTTTCAGGAAACATCTGTGAGAAGATGAGTAAGTTTACTCAGAGCTCTCCAGGGACACTATAATCTACTACTAAAAATGAGCTGCCACGTAGTGCTAGCCTTGCCAACAGTGTTGTCTTTGGCACTGTTGCATTGTTAAATGTGCCGTACCACAAGGGTACTGTTGAACACTGGTCATTACAGCTGACAAGACTGGTGGAAAGGAGGCATAAAATTAAATACTGTACAAATGCAGATGTGACTAACAGCCTTCTTGAAACATTTAACTGGCTATGAGGCTTGGTGAAAAAAAGCCAGCTGTCAACACCACATCTGCTTCTTACCGTTTGTTTGTTAAATACAGAAAACGAGTTTGATGGCAATTGCACAGACAGAATGTTTGCATGTTTGTGCAAAAATATCATTCTGAACAGCAATAATCCAGCCATCAACAAAGAAAAACATCTGCCTTCTATGAGTCTTCTAGGTTGCCTCAAGACAGCAGTGGGTAGGGCAGTGGGTTTTGATCTTTTGGTCTTCAGGGAGCCCTTTGCATACTGATTTTGCCACCCACAAAGCCCTGGAGATTATGAAGGAGGCTTGGGTGTGTGTGTGTATGTAGTGTATGTTCACTTCATACAGGCTGTTAAACCCTCTTGCTTTGTCTCACCATGAGCATGCATGTGAAATGAGAATCCGCTTTAGAAATCACATGCAAAACTCCCTGGGGTAAACTGGTAATGATAGGCCAGCTGTCTTACAAGGTAACATGACTGTTGTAGTGATAGGAAAATATATCAGGTTCATTTTCATCACATCTATCAGAATTCCACCTTTGTTGTCATCCTGTCTCAACTCCCTACCAGGTTACAGGATCCCCCCCCCCCTTCTTTCTGCACAGAAATTAATATCTATCCTAAAATGCTCCTTTTTAATACACAGTTTGCTAGTGTATGTCATTTCCCCCACTGACACAAGAACTCATCTGCACATTTTTCAAGCATACAGATTTTAGTTCAGCTCATCTTTCAAAGGCACTTATGGTGTTGTGCCCATTTTTTCTTCACGAGAAACACACTGCAAGCCTCAGAAATATATGGATTTTGAGGGCAAAATGCACTTTGTCCTGTTGTCTTGGGAAGGATATTTTCAAAGGAAAATGAGAAGCCAACATATTTCTTTTCCATCCTTCGCTGAATGTTACTGATCTTCTCACAGAGGAACTCATAATAGACTTCGCTGGAGTATAGGACTCCCAGCCCTACAGTCTGAAAAGTCTGACGTGAGGTAAAGAATAAGAAAAGAGATTTAGGGGTTGTGGTGAATAACTCAAAAGTATCAACTAGCTATGGAAAAAAGAAATCCATGCTAGAGATTTCTATAGGAAATGGGATAGGTAATATTGCTAGGAAAGCTGGGTGATATAGGAAGAAAGAGAGGAAGACTGCATATCAGATGGAGAGACTTGGTAAAGGCCACAGCCCTGAATCTGCAGGACCTGGACAGAGTGGTTGAAGACAGGAGGTCTTGGAGGTGTCACATTCATGCCTTGAGTTGAAGTCACCTCAAAGCCAGGTAACAACAAACAAAATAAAAATGGTAATGCTGTACATTCATTAATACAAACCTATGGCAAAATCACATATGGAAGAGTGCATACAGCTTTCATTACTCCATCTCTCCCACATCTCTACCACACATACGTACCATCTTTATATATTACAGAGACAGAAAAGGTGCAGAAATAAGATCATGAAATGCCATGGGTGATGGAGCCCTTGTTCTGCAAAGAAAGGTTAAACCTTGGAGGGTTTTAGTTTAGAAAAGGGATACAGAGTGATGGGATAGGATAGCATAATGAACCATTATAAAAATAAGCATAGAGTGGGAAAATGAATAGAAAGAATGGACATCACTGTCTCTCACCACTACTGTAACAATAAATTTGGATTCCTCCACTGAAAATTATCAGTGCCAGTCAATACCTAGGTTCACTGGAACATAGATGGTTACAATGAAAGTTTTTTGGGAAGAAGCAATAATGTGGTTAAGTATAAGTATAAGTATTACTTGCTAATTAGCTTACTTGCTGTTCACCACTATGATCTTTGGAATAGCGGTGTATAAATAAAACAAATTATTATTATTATTATTATTATTATTATTATTATTATTATTATTATTATATCTAACCAAATCATTCAGTTGAGAAATGCTATCCTTTTCTTCTCCATCTTTGAAGGTGACGGTGAAAAGTTTTTGCACACAAACGTTCTCTCTGTATTATTGGGAGTTGCCTGGACAGAAAGTGCAAAATTTTTGAAAACTTTGCAAAGTCTTTCATTAAGTGGTTGGCTTGATAGAGTTTGGTCTACTACCTTTCCTGAAACACTAACTTACAGTCTACAACTGAAAGTGAGTGGGGTACAGAATGATGGCTTTGTAGAAGTTTGGTCACCGTTTCTCCTCTAAAATATAGATTCGATTTCAATAAACCGACTGGTGCTTTGGAATAGTACTTTTTGAGACAATTATATACAATTGGTAAGGGGATCCACTGAGCAGTGTCTGGACTTGAGATAAATATGCTAGGTGGGAAGTGTATAAGAGTGTGATAAGTTGATTGCACGGATTTAATTAATGGGGAGATGATGCATTGTTGTCTGTAAATTTAAAATTAAACAATTTTTAAACAAAATTATTAGCAACATACTGATCTGGGCAAGTGGAAGTATTTTTATAAATGTCTTAAAAACAGAGGGATGGCTATTCAGGTGATTTTCTTGCTCTAATATGGCCTGCTAAAACAACAACACTCTCCCACAAGTGCCGCAATTTAGCTTTTCCACCCATCCCAAATACATGTTTGGGACCAAAGGCAGCAAGTAGAACCTACTATCTTTCAGCCTTCCCAAACAAAGAGCCGTAAAATAGAGATAAAGCACTGCAGAAATGTATGAAGATGCAAGTCTTCTCATCACAAACAGTAGCTATGTGAAGCTGAAGGCTTTCACGGCCAGCATCCATAGTTTTTTGGGTGGATTTTTCAGGCTATGTGGCTGTGTTCCTGATGTTTCGCCTGCATCTATGGCTGGCATCTTCAGAGAATGGTGGCATGGAGGTGTGTGAGGTATATAAACTGCATGACCCACACTGTATATACACCTCACACAAAAAACTAACAATGTAGCTAGGTGTAAAGCAGCAGCAGCCATAGACTATTATGAAGGTAATGATGGACATCTGTATTGCTAGTGCTTTACCATGCATTTAAAACAAGCAAATTTCTTCACGTAGGACTACCATTTAGTAGGACTGCTATAGCCAGATTCAGCTCCTTCTTGCTACCCCTCTGTCCTAATATTGTGGTGCAAATACCCTTCTGAGCTACTGCAACAGAATGAGGGCCCTTTGAAATCCTGTTTTAATGATCTGACAGTAGAATGCTGGATCACAGGATCAGGCAATTTAGGGTTAATGTAAGCAATTTTCCGCAGTGGAAAACAAAATTAATGACTTGGATTCCAGGTTTAGCTGTGAAGCCTGCTTCTCAAACATGTTTGGTGATTAATTTTTAATCCTCTGCTGATAAAGTCCTGCACACACAATAATGTGAACATTAAGATCCTACTCATTTTAAACTATTAATCTGAAGCATCTTGTTTAAACTAATGGGGCTTATTGTGTCTATGAAAAGAAGAGTGAACAATAGTCCAAAAGTCTGCCCCAAAACAAGACATATGAGAAAAGGACAATGCTCAAATGAAAAAGATTCTTTCATTTCTTTTCTTTTTTGAAAGAATGTGTGCTCACCCCCTCCTTTTTTTTTTTTTTTTAGGTAATAACAAAGGCACTTTGGTATTTGTCTCCAGTCTAAAAGACGCATATTCATGCTGGCCACAAAAAGGCATTAGTTCTGTTGCATTAGAGCAAAACATTTCTTTTCCACTTTGTGTATATTAAGAGGTTTTTAAAAGAAACCATAAGACTTATGGCTTTTCATCATTTGAATCTGCCAAGAAAGGGATAAAAAAGAAGCCAATTTTATTAATAATTTACCAAAGGATGTTATTTATAGCCTGCAAAGTGAGCAAGCAAATTGAAGGTATGCAATAACAAACAAATCATTATAAGTCTTGGGACTGAAAAGGCTCTGAATAAACAACTTTGTTGTGTGTAACTAATATGTAAACCATTAAACAAACACCAAGAGGAGGAGGAAGAGCACAAATCCCTGGCATAGTCTTGAACTAAGGTTCCCTGTAGGTAGCTGTCCAGTCTCTTTGCGATGATGTCCAGAGAAAGAGACCCCACCACCTCTCTAGGCAGTTGGTTCCACTATCAAATTGCTACCTTTCAATGTGTTTGTTTAGTTTGTGTGTGTCTATACACACCTCTGACGGCTAGAAGTAAAAATCTATAGTTCTATACACAGCTGGCCCCTGTGTTGCTAAATCCTATGTGGTGAACCATTAAATGTGCAGCAACATTTCTCTAGACAGTTCTTGGGTGCTGGACAGATTCTGCTCATCTCAGTTTGCTACCAGCTTCCCTTTTCAATACAAAGAATTGTAGAAGCTTCCAGTTCAGTGTGGGATTTTACATGGAAAACTGACAGGCTGGTTTCTGTTGTCTAAGTGTTAGATTGTTTTAAACTGTTTTGAATTAGTGTTTAAAGGAATTGCTTGCTTATTTTTTTTTATTTATTGGTTGTTTTGTGCTTTCAAATCATTTTGACTTATTGTGAACCTAAAGTGAGTTATAAGGAGTTTTCCGGGACTGAGAATCTGTGACTCGCCAAGGTCACCTAGTGGGTTTTCATGGCCAAGTACAGAATTGAACTCTGATCTCCAGAGTCCAAGTCCAATGCTCAAACCACTACATCAATCTGGCTTTAATTATTTATTTAAATATTATTAAATAATATTTATATCCTTCCATTTCAAAAGATTTCAAGCCACTGTACAATAAAATTAGTTTAGGACAATGCATAACAGTATTGATAATTTGAAAAGACTAAAAATATATTAAAAATAAATATATTTATCACTCAAAACCAGAAATCAATCGAAGTAATGCCAAAGGTAGCACATGAGCAAACTGGGACTTGTAGTTTGGGGAGGCACTTGAATTCTTTTACCAATAATTCTAAATGTCCCTTTCCTAAAATGCATATCCCAGGATTCCATGAATTGGAACCATGTTTGATAAAGTGAAATCATAGTAGTATAGTTGAGAGTCAGCCAGCCAGGATGCTGATCTTCCCTTCTTCACTCCCCTCAACACTGGGACTTCTGGAAGAGCAGCAGACCAGCAGTGAGAGGGGCATGGCCTGGCACCCCAGGCCTTAAAAGGGCACTCATCCACCCCACCCTTCCCCACCTTGTGAACATCAGGCAGCAAGCCAGCTGAGAGCCATCCAACCAGCCAGGACAATGAACTTCCCTTCTTTCCCCTCACCATTGGGACTTGAGGAAGCACCAGCATAAGGGCAGAGAGAGGGGCGTGGCTAGAGCAACACCAGGGGCGCCAAGCAGAGGCTTCTTAGCCACCCTTCCTTCCATCATCCTCAGCAGCTGGGACATCGGGCAGAGGCTTCCAAAATCACCCTTCCTTTTCTACTAGATCCTTCATGTCTTGTGGTGGTCAGGCAATGTTATCAAGCACTGTCAGCTTTTATCTTTCTGTTCTTGTCATTGTTACATTTTATTCTGTTGACTATTGGATACTCAAACCGTCCCTTCCCATGGCTCCACACATTTCTCCTAAACCTAATCTGATCCCTATTCGACCCCTCCCTATCTCCCAGCTTCCATTCTTTTGTTCACTCTGGAACGGTCACTCTGTTGCTCCGGAGGCGACAGCAGTTCACAATCTTTTTCTTTCTAGATCATATAACCTTCTTGCTCTTACTGAAACTTGGCTCCCGGCCCATGATACTGCTACCTCCACTGCCCTTTCTTTTGGCAGTCTTTCTTTCACCCACACAAGCTGCCCTGAGGGTAGAGGAGGAGGGATCGGTATCTTATTGTCTAATTCCTGCCAGTTTCAAGTTCTTTCTCCTCCCCCTAGCTATTGTTGCTCTTCATTCGAGTCTCAATCTATTAGACTCTTTTTTCCTTTGCAGCTGCGGGTTACTGTCATCATTCCTTTCAGACTTTGAGTCATGGCTCACATTTTTCAGTCCCCTCTCTGATTCTCTGGGACTTCAATATCCACCTTGACGATCCCGAGAATCCTTCAACGTCTCACTTTAGCTCCCTCTTAGCTTCTTTCGGTCTTCAACCTCACTCCAACTCTTCAACTCATTCTCTCGGTCACTGCCTTGACCTAGTTCTCGCTGCTAAGTGTGTCATTTCTGACTACTTAGCATCTGATTTTTCATTGTCTGATCATCTAATTTCTTTTACTCTTACTTATATCTTTATTTAACTCCACTCTCTCATCAACTCTTGACAGCTTTTCCCCTGTATCTCTAGGCATGTCCTCCTCTACCCTTCTCGCTTGTTGCCCCTCGCTTCTGGAACCTCTTTCCCCCATGATCATGGATCATCACTTCTTTAACCAGTTACAAAATGGAGTTGAAGACTATATTATTCAGGGAAGCGTTCCCAAGCATTGTGTGATTGTTATCTGACTGTTATTTGATATTTGCCTTGATATGTGATATTCAATGTTTTTAATTTGTTGCTTGCTTATTTTATCTAATGCTACCTTGTATTATTATCTATTGTTTATATATATATATATATATATATATATATATATATATATTGTTATTATCCTGTAAAATATACTCCATTGGCAAGTTTCATTTTGATCGATTTTTTAATTGTATGTACAGCGTTGTGTAAATCTAAAGTGCTATATAAATAAAGTTTAATAATAATAATAATAATAATAATAACAGTGTGAAAAGGCCTCTGGATGACCGAGCTGTCTGTTTTCTAAGCAGTGGTGGACAACTCAATACCACAGTTCTTCATATAATTTGTACTATGTACAATGTAAATAATAAAGTTCTTAAAATAAAATAAAATAAATAACAACATAAAAATACCACAGTTCTCCATTTTTATACATCTTGATTCTGAAACCTAATTTATATTATACTGCCTTCCAAAGAGGGCACACTTTCAAACAGAGGATTGTCCTCTGACCAGTAGTATGCATGACAACTTTGCCTCTAAGAGTCTGTAATCCTGAACTACATTCCTTCTGACCATAAACAGTTTGATACAGTTTGATACAGTTTGTGCCCAAGATCTATAAAAACAGCTAGTTAAAATTAATCTGAGAAACTGTACATTTATCATTACTTGTGGTCTGTTTATCAACCAGCAGCAGGGAAATGAGATTTGGATTTTTTAAAAAAAGACTAGCTAACAATCATTTTTCAGAAGTAAAATAATAATTGTTCAAAGACAGGCTAAATAATCCTTTAATCACAGCTAATCTTTACTTAGATTAATAGCTGAGATGACTGAAAGCATATAACCTAAGGTTTCTGCCAGTTTTTTGTTACGTGAATGTTCTGGAGGCATGGAGTTTTAAGGAATGGTTTGTTGGGCAGTTAAGAATTTAGCCATGTTCCTACCAATTTAGACATATTATCTAGGGCACTGTATAGAGGGGGGGGTATTTTTTTTCCTCTTCAGGCTAGTATCAGAGGGAAAGAGCAGTCCTCCATGTTATCCATCCTCTTAAATGTTAATTAATTCATATAAGCGGTGGGAAAATCCAGTGCACTGCTAACTAGTCCTTACTTATTTTCTTCTATAATCCTATCCACCTAGGACGTAGTATATAGTACAAAAAGGACCTTAAAATCCCCACAGGCCAACTGTAACTACAACCGAATGGAACATGCAATGTTATGGGAAAGAATACATACCACCCGCAAAGCACTGGCTAACACAGACAAGGAGCTGCTATCACGCCACCTCAGCATCAGGTAACTCAAGTGTTTTACTCTCAAAATAATAATCTAAGTAGAAAAAGGATAGCATTCATAGTGAAACAAAATATAGTCAAAGCAATTAGGGAATAGTGTGAAGTCTAAGAGAATAAGAAGATGGCATGGAAAAGTTTTATATGCACCCACATAAAAAACCATAATCTAATCTTATGCTCCACCTAGAGAGGAAGAAGAAAAAATCTAATGGTTTGATGGCAACTGGGGGATACTGATCACATATCAAACCAGGTCATGTTGATAATCATAGGTAACTGGGATACAAAAGTAGGAAACAGAACAGAAGCAAATATTGTTGGAGAATATGGCTTAAGATCAACAGTGAAGCAGGAGAGTGACTTACTTGAATTTTGTGGGTCGAAAAAATTTGTTGCAGACGCAATAAACAAACAACTGTATACATGATGTCACTGGATGGTCAATATAGAAATCAAATAGACTACATAACTGCAAGCAGAAGATGGAGAAGCTTCATTTTTTCTGCAAAATCAAAACCAGGAGTGGATTATGACACAGACCACAAACTGCTACTACATGATACATCATGTATCAAAGATAAAATACTACACTAAATTAATCATTGTCCAAAAATGCAATCTAAAAAAACATCTCTGTAAAATTTAAAGACCTTATAAAGAATGGATCAACACTAGTAATCCTAATTGGCTAACCACAGCTGAAACCAGGTGCATTTTCAGGAATGAATTCAAAAAGAAAAAGTCTTAACACTTATAAGGAACTAAATCTTAATGTGATTTCGATTTCTCTGGATAAAATACACAGTTATCCATGGAAAATAATACCCTTCCAAAGGCATTTATCTATCTATCTAGATGAAAGAAACATGTTAAATATAGCCTAGTTAATACTGAGGGAAGAGGTTCCCTCCCCCCCTCTTTTACCAGTATTTTAAGAGTAGTTACCAGTTAGGAACTGCAGAAGAAGGAAAGCTGTCATAGATTGCTAAATCTGCCCATGTTGGAGACTGTTGCACACAGCCTTTGGGTTCTTGGGAGGAAGCCTTTATACTATCTCTGTCCAAGCAGAGATGACTCCAACTAATGTGAAGAAATGTTTTTCCATCCAACCAGAAATGGGATCTTACTGGCTATCTATATGAGGTTACTAAATAACCCATTGTTGACCACCAGTCTGCTGCCTATCTATCAACAAATGATTGCATCAGCTCGGTTGTAGATGTTTGTATTAGTAGTTGCATTAGCCTGATTTCTTATTCTGTAAAGACACACTTATTTCCTCAATAATCACATTTCAAGGGCTTACATTTTGCAATTCATATACAAAAATAATGGTCAGCCTATTACACTCTGACAAAATCCTCACTAAACCGAGGCTATCATACTTTGGATACATCCAAGATGGCATTAATCACTGGGAAAGATTACAATGTTCAGTACAATCAAAGGAAGCAGGAAAAGAGGGTGATCATGTTACAGGTGGATTGACTCAATCAAGGAAGCCACAGCCCCAAGCTTGCATGATATGAACAGGTCTGTTCATGACTTGTGCTCATGGAGGTTTCTCATTTGTAGGGTTGCCATATGTCAAAGCTAAGTTGATGTCATATATCAAGAAAAACCCTAAGAATTGGGAGGAAGGTAGGGGCATTGTCATCTTCATGATCTTTGGAAGGTGTATAAAGATACAAGTATTAAAGACAAATATATAGGTAAACATATGAAAATATATGTATAATTACAGTTATGTTTTTATTATCAACGGATATAGTTGAGATCAATTCACCACTCTCTGATCAACAAATACAGTTGATAGCAGCTCACCATACAACTGTCATACATCACTACTTCATTGCCAAGGGTTCTCCACTTTTCTGAACAGTGCTAACTGTGTTTGGCTTCCTTTGAAAGGATAAATCATGAGACATACAATGCTGAATAATGTTTATTCACATATTAATAAAAAATATCCAGCTTTGCATGAGTTAAACCTGATTTGTCCCAAACTTTCTGCAATGCTCTTTCCAGTTCTCCATTCTCCAACCTTTTTTCTGTCATGCTCCTCTTTCTCTTTCTTAACTCTGTAAGTAATTAGTATTCTCAACAGGATGAACAACCAGTGCCATCACTCCACACCACATACAGGATCTAATAGAGAAATAAAGCCATCTTAGAGGCTGTACAGACCAGTGATAAACGCCGGCATCAGGACAGAGTGGGGGCATGGTGATCACACGCCACATGCCCCAGTTCCACCACCATGCCGACGTGTACACACACTGTGCCAAAGGAGCACTGAAAAGCCATGAGGCCGGCAGCTATCGTGCCCTCTCTGCAGCGCAAACAGTGCTACTTTTTCCAACTCTTTTTTGCACCATGGAAAAGCCAGATTGTAGCTGTGGTGTGCAGTTGCCATGGCCCTGATCCAGCTGGGAAAGCCAGCTGTACAGTCCCCTTGTCTTCTTTTAAAGACATATGAAGTAAGTCTATATACAAAGACTCATGTTGAGAGGCTCTGTAACATATGTTCTTCAAATATTGACAAGAAACAGAATTGCAGACCACAAAATGAAGAACAAACAAACTTACAGAATAACTGATGCAAGGAGACAGATGTGGTTAAGATCAACAAACAGAATGTCACATGAACACAAGGTATTGGAAAACTCTTAGGAGATTATCACATGAGGCTTATCATCCTTAAAATGTGGCTAGATCATCCCTAAAATGTGAAGGCGTGATGGCTGGTCACACTTGACTCCCGTAATGAAATCATCAAAAAATGTGTACATTTACAGCGCTTTATAAATAAAGGTTAATAATAATAATAATCATGGAGGCGTCCTGTCATTAAAGCGTTCACAGAGCCGCCATTTCTCTGCATAACGGGAACTTCCATTGTGCAGAAAAACAGTGGTTCTGTGAACGCTTTAATAATGGGATGCTTCCATGACGATTTCATCATGGGAGACAAGCACAACCAGTTATCACACCCTTACACTTTAGGGACAAATTAGCTACATTTTAAAAATGGTAAGTGTTTGTGTGATAATTTCAATAGACTCTATTGAATAAAGAGTCAAGCAAACTGGTAACTACAAAGTACAGGCAGGCTAAAGCCACCACCCCTAACAACAAAACCCTTTGCCTCCCTGTACTGCTGTTTCTCTTCCCTTCTCCCCCATCTTTTTCTTATATATGTCTTTCCCCTTCCACTCCAACATTTGTTCAACCTTTACATCCCCTAACTGTTGACTTCAAGAATTTTCTCTCCCTGGGTTGCCACAGCCTAGTTCCATGGAAGTAACCAAGAATTATTTGCTCATTATGCAAATTATCTAGTGGGTTATTAAAGGCTTGAGCAGTTTAGGGATGTAAAGGATGCTTGCACATTTTCTTATCCTCCATAGAAAAATAAGGGGACTACCAAGAGATGTTTTCAGATTTCAAGAGGGTTTTGTGAAGATGCTTTTTTGCACAAATGATAGTATCTACAGGGCAAACAAGATTTTTTGAAAACAAGCCCTGAAAAGCAAAACAAAATTTTTCATAATCTGCTTGTGGAAGGCAAAACCACTGGAGACTTGCAGTGCTTAGCACAGAGAAAACCTTTAGGTTCTACATTCTTGTTCACAAGAACAAAACAAGCTTAAGATTTACATCCTTGTGATTGGAATGCACACAGAGCTAATTTCCCACTTGGAAGCACTCCTTTCAAAGCCGCTCTATAAAGAAAAAGTTTGATTTTCTTAAATTCTTTGCATGTACTGCAAACACCTTGTGCACCCCTATGACTCATTTACAGTTCGGCCTTACTGTCTCCGCATAGAGCTCCTGTGCCTTTAACAGCTGCAGTAGATGCAGATATTCAACAGGTACAGCTTTCTTTGGAATGAAGAGTCTCACAATGTCTGGATTCCTGCTTGAGACTACGAAAAATAACTCAACTGAATCTATGCTTCTCAGGTATTGGTGTTGTGTTCTTCAAGTCATTTCCAACTTATGGTGAATCTAATGTAAACATATCACTGGGTTTCCTTGGCATGTTTCTTCAGAAAGGGTTTGCCATTGCCTTCTTCTGAGGCTGAGAGAATATGACTTGCCCACAGTCACCCAGTGGGTTTCACAGCCAAGTGGGGATTTGAACCTTATTCTCCACAGTCATAGTCCAAGCCACTAAACTACACTGAGAATTGCAGAATGAAAATTTGTGTAGACTACCTGGATGAGTTCACACTCCAGAAAGCCTCCATATTGTTTCTGTTTCTCTGCCCTCCCCCCCCCCAACTATGCTAATTCTAGCATTGATTTAGGAGGGTGATCAAGTCACAACTACATAGTCTGATAAGCCAATTTCCTGGTCTAACAATCACAGTGCATTTCTCAAAATTACATTATCAGAAAAGCATCTGGCAGCATTAACAGCATTTTTGCTCATTTATAAGGAGAAAAAATTGGATGAAACTATGCAAAGCTGAGTTTATGTAGGCACAAAATCTGTTATTTTGCATGGCTAATGGTGGTTTCCTGTTGAGTTTTAGAGAGGTAAAAGGAGAATGGACATAATTATAGTAATCCCATAATTATATTAATCCTTGCTTTCTCTGCCTATGTTTGATAAAATCTTTGGGTAATATAGGCGGAAGTAGGCATTAGAGGTATATGCGTCTAGAAGTATGACACCACTACTATCAATGGTACCCATAAAACCTTAAGCATTTGTGAAGTACATAAAGCTCGCTAATTTTTTTATTGTACACATGTTGTCTGTAATACAATAAATGCAAATTAGGATGTGCTGACGAGCATCTTGCATTATTTATAACAGATCTGGCATGGACAAAAATGTAAGCATGTTTGCCTATACTTTGCACATATGATATGTATATTTATATCTGCCTTAAGTTTATATGAGCATGTTTATCTTCTTTTTAATCTTGGGAATAAAGCCCTAGCAAATGGATCAGGCATTTGAAAATGAATTGAAGAGCTCTGAGAACAGTTCCCTTGAAATAAGATTCAATAAACATGTTGGGTTGTAAATCTAAGCCCTTTTTTCCTGGCAGAATATCTTAAAGAGAGCCGCTATAGAATTGTAAAGAGCATTCTGAAACAGCCATTTAAACATGGAAATATAACTCTGAGCTGTGCTGTTGAAGAAAAGCCATCAAGCTCACAAATCAGGAACAACATCTTTTCTTTAGATTTTTACATTTTAATTCCTAGAACACGTTACATTAGCTAAATGGCTATTCCTAGCAGCAGATAGCAATTTTCTCATAAATTGCATGGTGTTTTATTGGGAGTACAATAAAACTGGGTGAGTAGTGGTTGTGTTAGCATTAGAACCTTTGTTTAACAAAATGTTTGAGATTACTTAAAGGAGGCACAGCCAAGGAGAAAGGTATTGTGTGCACTCATATTATGGGGTGTATTATTTCCAGAAGATAAGGCCAGCTATAGATGCCACTAATGTAGTCTTCCATCAATGCCTACTCTGCTAAAACAGTGAATGAAAATGACGGATCTACAATTTGCATCCGCCTTCCAGTCCATCAACAGAACATTATTAAAACCAGTGAGCCAAAAGCCCATTAGAACAGCTCTCACGTATGAAACAATGCATAGGTTTGCTTGTTCCCCATTTTTATGCACTGCTATAGGACTATAAATATTCATTGTAATGTAACTGAAAATTATTGAAGTGAGAAAAAACGAAACAGGGAAGCCATTTGCTTCAATTCATAAACAGCATCTGTTGGGAAGTTATTCATAGATTGCTTCAGGGCCTGCTGAGCAGTAAGCCCATGGAAAAGGATGCCATTGCAAGCAAATTGGCCCAAACTGCAATGGAGATGCTATTAAACATGATTCACTGACAGCCAGGGAGAATGATCAGGCAGGGGGTTGTTTTATGTCTTCTTTTATCACTGGGACACAGAAGTAGCCTCCAGCCAAAGTCTCACACAGTTCAAATTAGAAGAGCAACCTTCTAAGTATATTAAGGCCTAACTAGCAGTTAGAGAAAGTTGCATGAAGTGATATTATGGATGACTATGGTTGTTTATTTGTCTGTACCTGAGGGACATGCAAAATGTATCCTGTGAAGCAGATCTGACCTTTTTCTGCTGCGTATGTGTGTGTGTATGTGTTCCTGTTAGAAGAAATTGAAATGATTGCTTGGAAGAAGGCAGCAATCTAGTCTGGAATAGATGGCAAGGGAATCGTAATTAATACACTGCTAAATAGTACAGA
>NC_056523.1:33728937-33731793 GCF_019175285.1 Sceloporus undulatus | reverse complement strand
TTTTTGGAGTCCTGTACAAACCTGTAAAACAGTCCCATGGCTCAGACACTCTCAGACCCTGATCCACTCATGATCTACAATTCAATACATCATGAGCCATCCATGAACCATTTCCAGGAGTCAGAAAAGGCCTGTATATCCTACATTACTATCAGAGCAGGAAAAAAGAGAGTTCTTTCCACCATTCTGTGGAAGGATTTTTCAGGTATGCACAGTGTCTTCTGGGAACTGAAGACAGAGGCTTTCCTTTTCATCACAGGAGGCATTCCAATCCTGGATTGCCCATTTGGCACACAAATCTCTACCAGAGTAAGACAAACACACCTTTAAGCTAAGCTTGTAGCACCTTTGAGACTAAATGAACAAAAGACATTATAGCATAAGCTTTGTTGACTTGTTATATTTTCTCAGATGTGTGGACTAAGTGTACAAAAGCTTATGCAACAACTTCTTTCACTCAGTTTCAAAGATGCTACAAGGTCCCTTTGCATACCGATATTCCATACTAACATAGCTATGTTTCTGAATTCTACTCCTCTAAGCTGAAAGTTTGCCTCTATATCCAAAAAGACTCTAAGAAAGCTTCTTCTCAGCTTCATTTCTGAGCTGCTGGGGGATGCAGGGTTGGGGAAGTCTTGGTTACTGAGGCGGGTTACATGTAGCATGAAGTCAGGATGAAGATCTAATTGATTAATTAATTAATTAATTTGATCTAATTTGGAAAAGTGGTCTATAAATAAACATTATTATTATTATTATTATTATTATTATTATTATTACTCCATCTGATTGGTGCTGTGATTGATCCAGAAAGGCAAGTAAAAATTTGTTGACCACTCAATAATTTATGGGCCACAAGATTAATAAAAAGTTCCACTTCAGAACTGCTACATGAATGTTAAAGTCTTTCTGACACTGGAATACATAGGAGCAGGTTTTATTTACAGAACATGGAAAGTTATTTTTAAAGAAGAATTCATATGATGGCATCTATGCTAAAGCCATTCATAAGAGAATAGTGGTAAGAAGATGGACTTCAGCATATTAACCTACTACTGTTTAGTTATGATAGTCCTCAGTATATTATATTCCTTTTTCTCAAAATTGACTTCAAAGCTCTGCCACAGGCACATCACAGCTGGGAGATCAGGGTTTATTAATTAATTAATATATATACACAACACCCTACATAATGAAATATCAGGGTACTGTATACATAAAACCAATACAAATAAATTAAAACAATTAATAACAATAAAAATAATTTATATAAAATAAAACCTGTCAATAAGTAAAAATAAATTTAAAAGACCAAAACATTTTAACACCATGGCTGTGATTCTGTATCAGCTACTTAACTAAGACGGGATACAGATCGCCAGAAAGAGCAACCAAATTGCGCGGCGTGGCTATGCGGAAAGAAAAGGAGCGCTGAAAAGCAGCTCCTTTTAGCGCCACTGCAAACTGCCTGTGGCAGCGCAAGCACATCACTGCCGCATGCGCCCATCTGCACAGCGCACAGCTGGTGATGTCCTAGGGTTGTGGAGTGTCTGGAAATGGTGCCCTGAGGCAACCCTAGCACGTCACCAGGATGTGCTAAAGGGCCCATTTGTACAGGGGCTCAGTTACATAGTTAAGTAGCATCTCCAGGTTCCAACCTCCCCAGCCTCTGCTGGGCAGCAGCTGCTGCATGCGACAGGGATCTGTTTCCCTGTTGATCAGGAAGCAGTTGACTGACATTTCTATCCAACTCCCATGAGCAATCTCTGGTGCAACCGTCAGAAGCAGGGTTCCTGTCACACCCCTTTGCACTAGAGATAGCTCACAGGAGGAAGGGTGGAAACATCAGTCTCATGCACCCTGACTGATATGGGAACAGACCACAGTTACTTGGAGCTGTTGCTGGCTAGTAAGTTCGGACTGAGGGACTTTCACAATCCCTATGTATTCCCTATACGGTTGAATATGTAGATATCATGAACTGCCTTAGTGAATTCTGGTCCACGTGTATAACCATTTTAGGGTGTATCGCTTAAGCTGCAAATGTTATAATAAAAAGCCATGGCTGAGATCCTGCATCAGAGGTTATGATACATAACTTTACAATGATAGAGCAGTGACATGATACACAACCATGCTAGTGAATGGCACCGATGCACAATGTGGTACTGTGAAAGAGGTCCTGTTGCACAATATGGACTCTCATTGTGCAATATGTCTTGATGTGCACTAACTATCCTGAAGTGCAATGTGTTCCAAGACTCAACATGTCCCAGTGTGCATTGGGACATATTGTGCTTTGGGACGTGTTGTGCATTTGGACTGTTGCACAATGTTGGCACTGTCTGCAAAATGGTCCCACACTAATAATAATAATAATAATAATAATAATAATAATAATAATAATAATAATTAATGTGTTTTCCGCTTTTTCACAAGGAATCAAAGTGGATTCCAACAATATAAATAAAGCATCAAACATTAAAAATTACAGTTTTAAAAAAACCCAAACCCCAAGCCTCCCCCCAGTGATAAATATAGTAATAACCTATAAAAAAGATTAAACTATCCAATAGGAATACATTTAAAAAATTTGGGCAGAATAGCGAATGAAATGAATCTTCCTCCAGAGGAGGGGGGGATGGGGTGATGGTATTAATATAGCTACATATCTCCTCTCCTCCTGAGAATACCAGCATTGTGCGACTTCACAATTTGCCTTTACATAGAATCATAGAATCGTAGAGTTGGAAGAGACCACTAGGGCCATCCAGTCCAACCCCCTGCCATGCAGGAAATCCAAATCAAAGCATCCCTGACAGATGGCCATCTAGCCTCTGTTTAAAGACCTCCAAG
>NC_056523.1:33716825-33728837 GCF_019175285.1 Sceloporus undulatus | reverse complement strand
TGATTGTATGTCAATTTAGAATGACATACAGATACATGACTGCAGTTTACAATAACATAAATAACATAAATTTAGAACAACATAAATAAATACCTTGGAGGTTTGGAAGTAGGGATGGATAATGCATGGGGGTGGTATCCTATGTTTTTATTTGGCACATAAATGAAGTCATTGTTGGTACTGACTGGGACTCCAAAGGGAAGGCATTCCACAACTAGGGTGCCACAGATGAGAAGGCCCTTTCCCATGTCATCAGATCATATACTGCCCTCACCAGCAGAAGACAAAGGAAGAGTTTGACAGTCCCATATTCTCATATGGTGATGAAGGCTGTATTGTTTTCTGGTCAATGATTGTTCTTCTTTCTTCCGGATGGGATTTAAATTATTTTTTTGTCTGCATTTTTGGGAGGGAGGGGGATAAATTGTCCACTCCTAGAGTCCCTTTAAAAGCTTGGTGAGAGGGAGAAGGCTTTTGACACTTTATTTTAAGGCTTTTGCTAATGGGTTCACCAAATCCCTCCTATTGCCTTGCTTCTCCTGATTAGCAATTGTCAACCCCATTGTTTAGGAACGCCTTACATTTGTGCTGATTGCATTTCTTAAAAAGGCAGCTTCCTCTAGATGGCAAAAAGGGTGGGGGCAAGAGAAAGCATTCCACCACCTCCACCCATTTGTTCCATCTCCCCCGCCCATCGAGGAAATAAAGCCAACCTATTTAAAGTTTAACCACCTAGCGTCAACTGTATGCATTTGAAAGTGTTAACAAAAGGGGGCCATATTTTCACATATCGAAAGCTCTGATTATGTGAAGGCAAAGATATATATTTAAAAGCATATGTGTGTAGAGCTTGGTAGGCTAGAGATACATGATTCATTGTTTAACTACAGGCCTGCTGCACTGTAAATCAAGATGTCCCAGAGGGAGAAAAGAAAGCCAGAAAGCTGTTTAACAACAAGGGGAGGGGAATCACCGAGAAAAAGAGGGCAATTGGATGAGATATTTTTATTTTTCTCAGCTATATTTCTTTCCGAAGCCTGATCATTTGTAATTGCTTTCTACTTCTTTTGCTGATATAAAATGGCACTGTAGATTTTATGGCTATGTGTCCACTCCCTGAAATAAGAAGAGAAAGTGTAAGGATTGTGGTGAAATCAAGTGGCATGAAATTGGTGATGCCATTAAACAAATATATTTAATGAATGGATATTACATGAGAGGCTTTGTTCAGACATCCTTAAACCACCACATGCATCTCCACAAAACAAATTAATATGAAGCATGTGTTCTTAGAATGGCCACATGTAAAAGATCAGAGCTTGGTGGAAATGAAGTCATTATTAATCCATTTGCATGATTAATGAACTTTCAGCCCTAGAAGGGCTAAATGTCACTACCATTGATATCTATCTCATATCCTCCAACTACCCTGTTTTGCCAATTAATCCTCTGGCATCCCACTTTTTAAAATGTCCCAGTTTCTTTCCCTTCCTCTTACTTTGCACCTTTGACTTTAAACTATTTCAGCTGCACCATACTGAGGTTAAAATGCAAAAGCAGTTTGCGCTCAGTGAACTCAGTGGAATGGGGGAGAAGAGGAGGTGGAATCTTGCCCTTCCCAATAGGTGCAGACAAAACAAACTGCTTCAGCCTTTCCTAGCACACGTGTTCTTTCTGATTTTTAATAGTAACTTTCTTATACTATCTTGACCAAACTCTGAAGTTGCTTGGTCTCATGAATACTGATTTTTCAGCTGTGAAATGTTGGAGGGTATGCTAACTGAATGTTGGCCAAAAATGTTGTGAACATACCACTTTAATGGCTGGATGAAAATATTTAAGTAGGGGGTCTGGCATTGCAGGAGGTTGGATTGGATGGTACTTTTGGTCTCTTCTAACTCCATGATCCTATGAAGTATTTAATCTGGGGTGCTGAAAGGAGTGAGGAAGGGCTGTACACATTAAAAGCCTGCTTGAAGAAAAAGGTCTTTGCCTGCCGGAGAAAGGAGAGCGGGGAGTAGGCCAGCTTGGCTTTCTAAGGAAGGAATCCCAAGAGATTATACCAATACTAAATAACAACAACAAATTACCTGCCTCTCCCCATGGATAGAGGTAGGGAACAACAATAGACCAACAAATATACATCAGTTATAAAGCAACTTCATTTAAAACATACATCAGTTTAAAAGAACAAACAAGACACATACATATTAAAACAATCTATATTTAAAATTCATCATTTAAAATTTACAGTTTTAAAAATCATCTGGATAGGCCTGTCAGAAGAGATTAGTCTTCAATGCTCTTTCAGATTCAGTGTATGCAGCTGTCTAATCTCTTCCAACAGGTAATTCCACAGTTTAGGGGTGGCTGCAGAAAAAGCCCTCTGGCTGATGGTTGTCTGGAGCAACTGTTCACCAGAGGACCTGAATGTATGGGGCAGGTAATAAGAGAGGAGGTAACCTGGACCTAAACCATGTGGGGCTTTAAAGGTAATTACCAACATGTGGTACCTTGACTGAAAACTAATCAGCAGCCAGTGAAACTATTTTAATATTGATGTGATATGATCACTCCTGGATGTCCCAGTAACCAATCTGACTGCCATGTTCTGAACTAATTGAAGTTTCTGAACTTGGTAATGAGGTAGCCCAATGTACAGCACATTTCAGAAGTCCAGTTTTGAGTTTACCAGTGTGTGCACTACCATCATAACATAATATATGCCAGATAGCATAGTTCTGTTTTCTGGCATATAAATTTAGAATCCATGTTGTTGTTGATGTTGTTGTTGTTGTTGAGTTCTTTGTTGCTGTTGTTGACTGCCATCAGGTCTACTTTGATTTATGGTGACCCTATGAATGAGAGATGCCCAAGTCACCCTATTATCAACAGCCCTCCTATGGTCCTGTAGACTCAGGGCCATGACTTCCTTGCTGGAGCCTATTCATTTGGAATGCAGACTTCCTCCTTTCGTCTACTTTACCAAGCATTATTGTCTTTTCTAGTGAGTCATGTCTTCTAATGATATATCCATAGTATGATATTCTCAGTTTAGTCATCTTAGCTTCTAGAGAGAGATTAGCTTTAATTTGTTGTTGGACCCATTGATTTGTCTTTTTAACAATCTATGGTATTCATAGAATTCTTCTCCAGCACCACATTTCAAATTACTGTAGTTAATTTTCTTTTTGGTTGCAAAGAAAGGATAAACCACTGATCCCACCAAAAAAAAGTACAAGAAATAGCAATAAACTTGAGCTAGAAAACTATTAGGAATAAGCAATCGTCAGCAGATGGGAGTGAGTGTTATCTGTTATTGTAACCTAAACATCTTGTGGATAGAATCTGTTTTAGGAATCTTATGCTGATAGCGGTGCAGCAGGATGAGAGAATTAGCATTACTCATAAACAACAGCTGTGTGTTATTGTTATCCTGGCAATGTTTGGTTTAATTTACCTTATATACTTGTGTGTAGGTTGACTTCGTGTATAAGTCAAGGGCAGGTTTTAGGATAAAAAAATCTGGATTTTAATATGACCTGTAGATAAGTTGAGGGAAAAACTGAAGGGCATATAACCAAGGATATAAAGGATGTCCTGTCCACTCCCCTTGCATCTTCCCAGCCTGGCTGCCTCCTCCAGAAGCAACCAAGCCGAGAAGAGGCTTGGGGAGGGAGCGTTCACTCCGAGGGCAACCAGGCTGGGAATAGGCTTGGGGACCAAACTCTTGTTCCTCCTGCCTCTTCCCAGCCCACCTTGTGTCTTCCCAGCTGGCTGAGAAGATGCTTGTAGAGCAAATGCTCCCTTGTCTTACCAACTTATTGCCATATTGACTCATATATAAGTTGACCCAGGGTTTTGGGAGTCGTTTTGTGTATTTTTTAGACTTATAGATGAGTATATAGGTAAGGGGAAAAACTCTGCATGTAAAAACGGACATTTGTGTTACATATTTGCCTAACAAATATGAATATTAGACTTTGGCGGGGTACAGACCACCCAGAAAAGGTGCCTCCTTGGAGCCTCTCTCTGCTGCGCAGCTGTGCCGCAGCATACAAATGTGCGGCGCACACTGCAGCAGAACAGGAACTCAAAAAAGCAACTCCTTTTTGCTGTGCCGCAAAGCGCCAAAGACGGCGCATATATGCCTCAGCTGCTCAGCTCTGTATGGAAGCTGCCATTGCAACGTAAGTTATGCATGCCGTGTGTAAGGCGCTGTGTAACGGTGGCGTGTGCACGACGTGCTAGGTTGCGGGGTGTGTGCACGCACTGCCCCGAGGCAACCCAGCATGTTGTAGATGCGCCACAAAGGCCGTCTGGGAGGATCTAGCTTCATAAGAGAGGAAAGCGCTTGTTGCCAAAGTCTGCCACAAGTGTTTAAAAGCATATTGGAAAGGTGCTTGGCCTGAACCCTTTGTCCATCTTTGGAAAAATCAAGCCAACTACAAATTAGAAATTTCCCATCCACCCCTTCCTGCTGACAAAGAAATGTTGCATTGAGGGAAAGCAATCATTGCTTAAATGTTTGCTTGCCTCCATGGAATGGAGATATGCTGAACTGGCTCTGACTGATACACACTCACATAAGAACCATTATCAGAACCTAAAGGCATGTTCACCTCTGCCCTTTTGCACACACCCTCCCTCTTAGGAGACAGACCTAATTAGGAAAGGTAAGACAGATGCAAAGAGAAATTTCTCTCTCTCTCCTCTCTCTCTCTCTCTCTCTCTCTCTCCTCTCTTTGGCCATCCCCTCTGTTAGACCTGCCTCCCTGACTTTGCTGCTCAGTCTCCAGTCATTGCTTCCTCGGAGGGTGAAGAAATCCATGTGTGTGTTATGCTTGTGGTACCTTTTTGCTACACCCCTCTTAGCCACACTTCACTATGGTTTAAAGCGAATTGCTGATCGGGTTATATGACTGTTGTTCCCATTTGAACCCGTTTCCAATCCTACTGTGTTTGGTTTCCATCACGATGAAGAGAGGCAAACTAAAAAAAACCCCACTCTTCCTGACACTGTTCTTTTGTGGTTCTTTTGAAAAAAAATGATTCCAAAGTGTGTTCAGCAGAGGGATGATGATCTTAATCACATCATTCTTGAGGGGAGAGACTAATGGCAGAGGATGTTTCCACCTCTCCTCAGTTTTTCGTGATTCACACCCCCCCCCCCCCCCGTGCTGCCTTTGTGCTTGTGGCATGACTTTGGGTGCATGATTTTAAAAGAAATTGATAGAAGATTCAATTTATTGATTTTGCAACTACTTCAATTACTCAGTGGCAAGCCGGGTGATCAGCAGCTCAGGGAGGCAAGTAGTTGCAAAACTAATGATTTGAATTGTCTATCAATTTAATTTTTCAAAAAAGGTTACCAGCCAGGCTCTACTTATGTCACTGAGATGCAGTGATGACTGCATGCATTTTGAAGTGGCGCCAAACTAGTGGGGATGACAATCATGCCAAAAGATGATTGCAGGGGATAATGAAAACATCCGATTTCATAGTGGAAATGACAGACTTTTGGAATCGTTTATCTACACGGAGCGAAAGCGATCCCAAACCGGGTTTAAATTGTAAGTGGGAATGGGGCCTTAAATTGATCGGGTAGAGTTTTAGGCGGGTTACAGACCGCCTCTTTTGAGGCGGGCTGCCACCCGCCCCTTTCCCCGCCGGATCGGGGCCTGAGCTTGCCAGACGGCAGCCGCTGAGGCCCGATCCGCCGCTTTTCAGGCTGGCGGGGAAGCAGCAAAACGCCGCTCTCCCCGCAGCCTGGAAAGGGGGTGCCCTTGGGGCTTCAAGCCCCAAGGACACCCCGCGGCGGCGGGGAGGGAGAGAAAGGGGCCGATTGGCCCCTTTCTCCCTTGCCTTTGCTGGCGCACTCCGTTGAAGGCTGCCCAGCAAGCAAAGCGGCGCCGCGAACCAGGAAGGAGCTCCGAAACGAGCTTCTCCTGGTCCGCGGAAAGGGCACCCTAGGCACCCTGCCCGCGGATGAGGACGTCACATCTAGAGGCGGCGCGGCCGTGGCGTCCTCCGGCGGTGGCCGTCTGGAAGGGCCGCCGCCATTTAGTGCGTGACGAGCACGCACTAGGGTTAGGGCAGTGTGGAAGCACCCCCCCTTTTGTAACCCTAGTGCATGCTCGTCACGCACTAAAGTGCCGGTCTGTAACCGGCCCTAGATTCCATACTGTTTCCCCCCTCTTTTACTTTGAGAAACAGTTTACAATGAGTATAGACTCTTCTGCTGGTTTCTGCTGCT
The DNA here is from genome assembly GCF_019175285.1 of Sceloporus undulatus. Lineage (NCBI taxonomy): Eukaryota > Metazoa > Chordata > Lepidosauria > Squamata > Phrynosomatidae > Sceloporus > Sceloporus undulatus. The sequence goes on along the minus strand of NC_056523.1, from coordinate 33,722,581 downwards.
ATCTTTTTCTGAGTTTTAAATAAAGAAATAATTGTTTTTGCTGCAAAATCATCTTGTCATTTTTACTTGGACCCTCTTTTGTTAATTAACCATTTTTAAAATCTTCAGCCTGTAGAGAGAGATAGTGCCTGGAAGAGCTTTTCTCCCAGACCAGTAAAACCTGTGAACTGCTCTTAACATTTGAGAACTCCTATGGGGATAATTATCACCCCCAGCATCTAAGGACTTTCTTTCTGGAAGGTGTTAAGATACACAGACCAAGAAGTCACTTTTCCAATTGAGTTCGCATGTGTTTATAAGCATTGGTGTTGAACATAAAAATACACAGCAATAGCAACAGAAATTTTGCTTTAAGAGGATGAGGATCAGGCACAGGGGTGCACCTGTACAGGGGCAGAAGATGAGGACATTGCTTCCCAAATCAGAAATCTGCTCCTCCCCATGAAATTTTCCTTCAGTCTTCAAATTTCCAACATTGCAGTTAACATAAAACCTCCGCTGATCATTTAGAAATACATTTTATATTGCCAATTGGATTAGAATTTTAAAAGAGATTTTTAAAAACCAGGAAGTTATTGGAAAAGAGAAAACTGAATTAGACTCATTGCTACAGTCAAAAAATAAACAGTCAATAATGAAATTTATAAGTTATTAATGAACTTCAGAACAGAGGAAGAAACAATTGAAACAAGTATGATTAGATGGATACAAAATGTGGGCCACCGTATAACACTTGAACAATGGTCAAATGCTTTTTGGGATAAAAACCTAAAACTTACAAAATATATGGATCTGAAAGAAAATTATAGTTGCCCCTCCCTAACTTGCAGATCTGAGATCCACTTGAATATGCGCGGAGGGGCGACCTCCACTATTTTCAATGGTGCATGCACCTGGTGTGCCCCCCATTCAAGCCTATGTACTTGAATATGTGCAAGCCTTTTTTTTTGGGGGGGGGGTGTCTTGAATGGATGCCCATGAAAATGGAGGGCCAACTGTATTACAAAATCTTTACTGATGGTATTTGACTCCAACTCAGCTATCCAAAATCATCAGGGAAACAAAGAATAACTGCTGAAAATGTAACAAAGAAAATGTCATCTTTTACCATATGTGGTGGCAGTGTGAAAAAGCAAAAGAATTCTGGAGAAGCATCCATAAGAAGATTGCAGAAACATTAAAAATAAAATTTGCATTGCCACCAGAAATCTATGTTCTAAACATATTAAAGGGAATAGAAGCACACATAGAAAAACAGCTAGGTAGTACATGGGCACAGCAGCCAGAATGGTGTATGTAAAAAAAATGGAAAGATAAAGAAGCACCAGGAGAATGGATTATAAAGTTAATGGACATGTCACACATGGATAAAATAACTAGGCATTTGAATAATACAGCAAAAAAGGATTATGAAGAAGTGTAGAAGAAATATAATTATGTTATGGGAAACTTATAAAGCAAAATAAAATATAAAGTAAAATGTAAGGCAGAATACAAGATGTCAAACAAAAGAAGGGTGAATAAAAATTGGGTTAAATTAACTGAACTGAAAAGGAAAATCAATAATTGATAATAGATCTCTTATTAAAATGTATTAATTTTTTGATTAAGAATATAGGGTAAGTGAATGAAAAGAGAAAAATCATAAATGACACATGTTGATGGAATTAGGAAGTTAATGGGTAACTGGATTGTATGGCTGAGATATATCTAAAAGTGAGTGAATAGGAGGGTAATTGGGATTGAATGGCTGAGATACAGTCGGCCCTTCTTATACATGGATTTTTTATACACGGATTTAAGCATACACGGTTTGAAAATGTTACAAAAAAGTATAAATTTACTTTGATTTTCCATTTTTTATAAGGGACACCATTTTGCTGCGTCATTATATGTAATGGGACTTGAGCATACATGGATTTTGTTATACACGGGAGATCTTGGAACCAAACCCCAGCGTATAACAAGGGTCCACTGTATATCACATTGGTGATTTTATATCAGAAAAAGTGAATAAAATATGAGAAATTGTAAAAAGAAATAGTTTTTTGGTGTGTGCTTTCAATTTGTTTCCAGTTTATGACAACTCTATCATGGGGTTTTCTTGGCAAGATTTTATTCAGAGGTTGTTTGCCTTTGCCTTCCTTTGAGGCTGAGAGGGTGTGACTTGCCCAAGGTCACCTAGTGTGTTACCATGGGCAAGGAGGGATTAAAACCCTGGCCTCCAGAGTCATAGTCTAATGCTCAAATCATTATACCATACTGGCTCTTAGGATCAAGAAATACAGTTTAGACATCTAAAGAAAAGGGCCAGGCAAAGTGAGGGGGAGAGACTGTATTTGTGAGAGCAATGCCTCCCCCCCCCTTTGCAGCTGCACCCCTGAAAGATGTTGCTTAAGACTAGTGTAGGTGGATGACCATATGAAGGTTTGGGGAGTTTTGGAATGTGGTGTCTGCAGGTTGGGAACTAGAAAGGAGATGTGATAAACTGGTCAAGAGCATCCTCTTGGGGCTGGGGTGTTAATAATAATAATTAATAATATTTTGTTTTATTTATATACCACTATTCCAAAGATCATAGCGGTGAACAGCAAGTAAGCTAATTAGCAAGTAAGTGTTAACCAGTGTTATAATATGTGTAGCCTGAAACAACATTATAATACTCTCTTCAGCACTCATATGGTCATCTACCCACCCTGGCTGTAGGCAACAGCCTTCCTCCTGCCTTTTTCCAATGATCATAGTTAAAACTGAACTTGTCACCTCATCATTATATGTACAGGTTTTGCATTTGTTATGGCTCTTCATACAATGTGATTATCAAGGTCCTTATCAGGCAACAATTCACTCCATGAATCTGAGGAAGTAAACCAAGTCTACAAAAATCAATGCTACAACTTATTTTACACAGTCTGGCCTGTGCAGCCAGCCCCTAAGGGGTGGCCTACATCCACCCCTTTTATAGCCAGATCAGAGTCATGGCAACCACATGCTGCAGCCCCGATCTGGCCTTTGCAGGGAGTAAAAAGGAGTTGTAAACTGTGGCTCCTTTTTGTGTCCTGCAAAGGGTGCGCTAGCCACAGCACTGCAGCTTTACGGCACTCCCTTTGGCATGTGGATGCAGTGCCAGAGGAGTGCTGTGATGCCATATGTTGCGTGGAGCAGCATGTGGCATCATGCCACCCTGGGGGAGGAGTCAGGGCATGCATCATGTGGACGTTATGCACTTACTTCACCCCCAAACCGGCCTTTAAGGCCAGTCTGCAAAGGGCCTAAGTCTCAAAGATGCTACAAGATCCTTTTGCACACTGACTTCTTTAGAGAAGGGGGAAGTGATGTCTGCAGGTAAAGCTTGAGTACATAGATCAAAGAATGATATAGAGTGGTGAAAACAAAGGGCAAACATTATCTAGACTCCTCTCTTTCTCTAAGCACTTAATACAAGCATTGATGCCTCTTTGCTTCCAACAGTCACATCATCACATGGGCAAATCTGATTGCCCATATTGTTTTTGAGGGTGAAGAGTCCAATTTCTCATTCTAAGAAATGGTTCAATGACTGTTGTGAGCAGTAACAAAACAATGTGATCAAGGAAAAGTGAGGGAAGAGCTTTTGACAAGCTCCCGCTTCCATCCAACCCCATTTCTTGGACCCCATTGCAAATCATGAGAAAATGCAGTGGAGTATTGCAAGTCACACTCTCTCAGCCTCAGAGGATGGCAATGGCAAAGCCCATCTAAAGAAACCTGCCAAGGAAACCCCATGAGAGATTCACCTTAGGGTCACCATAAGTCAGAAATTACTTGAAGGCACACAACAACAACAACAACAACATTAATTAGGATGCCTGAATATGAGGAATTCTACTCATCAACATTTTAAAAATATGTCTTATGGAGAATTAGATAAAATTTTGTTTCATGTGAGCAATTGTTATTTTTCATAAAGATAAGTAGTGAATGAAACAATTCAGATTTGATTATACTTTTAGCTTGCTGCTCAAGACAACATATTTGACACTGCCCACTTTCAACCCACAGCAAACTTGTGATGGAAGATAGCTTGGAATTGGCTAGGTTAGTCACTGGTTTAAGGTCACCCGGTTTGAGAGATGTGTGGGGGATTTGAACCTGATTCTTGCTATCTTGTGCCAACACTTTACCCAATGTGATGCATGGCCTGTCAGATTCAAAGGAACACTACAGGTGCCTCAATTAACGCTGATCAAATTTAGACATATCCCCCACCCGCATGTTCATACTTTTCACAAAGAGAGAAATCTGAAAGCTATAGATTAAATGGAGACAAGGGCACAGAGTGTAGGCTGTCGAAAGAGCGACAATGGTGTGGGAATACATGACAACAGGGTTTATCATTCCTCATGCCCTTTCTTTAATCTTTAGCTTGATGTGATATTTGCTCTGGGCTCACATGCTACAGGGTTTTTTCTATAACAGAAGTACAGAGCATAAGTAACAGAAATACAATGAACTATTTGATGCACATGATTTAACATTGCCATGACAAAAATGCCCCCCCCCCCATTATGACCAAAAGCAAGAATCACAAAACTTTCTATCAGAAAGAAAGCACCAAAATGAGGAAACATCACCACAGCCTTCAATTTTGCATTCTGCAATGTGGTTTGGGGCATGCTTTAAAACAACCACCACTACCAGTGCCGATAGGAAGACAACAGGAAACTTTGTTGTTCTTTAATAAAGAATGCATAGCCCACTTCACTTCAATGTGTGCACAACTAAGTGACTAAGTAGAATTCAGAGACATAGTTGTGTTAGTCTGGAATTTGTTCTTGTTGTTAACCACTCTCACGTCAATCTTGACCCATGGTGACCCTGCTGTTGAGACATCTCCATGATCCCCTGCCCTCCACTGCTCTGCCCAGCTCCTGCAAATTCATACTCATGATCTCTTTAATAGAGTCCATCCATCTAGTATGTGGCCTTACTCTTTTTCTACTTCCCTCCATCTTTCCTAGCATTATTGGGTTTTTTTCTAATGAGTCATGCATTTTCATGATGTGTCCAAAGTACAACAGCCTAAGTTTTGTCATCTTGGCTTCCCCAGACCGAGACCTCCTCCAGCTGTGGCAGAACCACGAGGGGCCTGGCCAGCTGGCTGGGCCCCCAAAAAAGGAGGCCACCATGACAATGCCTCCTCCAGGCTCCAGCGGAGCAGCAAGAACTAGGCAGCATGAGTCTATTTCCTCAGATGCATCATTCAGTCAGGACTTAGGTACGACATTTCCACATCTTTGAATTCTACTGTTGTGTGCCCTTTTAAAAAAATAATTAATGTTTTTGACTCCTAGTTGGTTGTGTCCTCCATTTTTCTTGGTTTGCCATAGGGTGGTATACAAATAAATATTATTATAATATTATTATTATTATTCTTGAATGTCCTACATTTTCAGTAAAGTTTTGTCCTACATTTTGTCCTACATTTTTTCTACATTTGTCCCAGTTTGGTGGTAGCAAATTATGGCAACCCTACTCAGGAGTGGGGGATGACATCTCCAAAAAAAATGGGGAGGGATGGTAAACAGGGAGGACAGAGAGAGACCCAGAGAGGCTTGGAAACGGAGGACAGGGGGACCCAGGGAGGCTTGGAAATGGAGGACAGGGGGACCTAGGGAGGCTTGGAAACGGAGGACAGGGGGACCCAGGGAGGCTTGGAAATGGAGGACAGGGGGACCTAGGGAGGCTTGGAAACGGAGGACAGGGGGACCCAGGGA
>NC_056523.1:33715862-33716815 GCF_019175285.1 Sceloporus undulatus | reverse complement strand
AGCTTGGAAATGGAGGACAGGGAGACCCAGGGAGGCTTGGAAATGGAGGACAGGGGGACCCAGAGAGGCTTGTTTTTCTTTTGTTTTGTAAGTACAATTAAGCACTTAACTTAAGCAATAGAGTGGTTTAGGAACCCAAAGTCACACCAAGACAGCACTTGGTGTGTGTGTGTATGTGTGTGGAGGAATGTGACATCTCCAAAAAAAAAGGGGGAGATGGTAAAGACCCCTCTGCCATTAGTCCCTCCCCTCAAGAATGTTGCGATTCCCATCTGTTGTTCCCACTTGCTGAACACTCTTTGGAATCACATTTTTTCAAAAGAACCTCTTTTTTGCTGGTGTCTGGAAAAAACGGTTCTTTTGCCTTTGCCTCTGCCTCGCTTCATCATGATAGACTTGATCACATCACGGCAGGAACTGGTTTCAGATGGGAATGAGAGCCATTTAATTCACTCAGCAATTTGATTCTTTTGATAGTGGGAATGAGGCCTGAGTGACTAATTCATTGTCTCAGATGGATAACAGACAAAAGTAGGCAAAACTCTTGGTGCCCCAATTTGTGCCTGTTCAGACTGCTTTAGCAAATTTACAATTCCGCCAATCCTTAAAAAGAAATCACACTAGTTTTTGGTTATTTTAAATCTGGAAATCATCCAGATGAATGCAAAACAAGCTGCAAATGCAGTGGTTTACTTTCTTCAAGTTTCGGATCTTCCAATCTCCCCCAATCCTGAAAAAGTCAACTGAAAATCAGCCAAAATAGTAGCTGGAAGTGAGGCAACATCACTTCCAGCATGCAGAAATATGATGGTGTGGCCCAGCAGGACATAGAGGTGGGAAGAATCGGCCCCTGTCAGAGGGGATCCTGCACTATGTGTCACCTGGAGTCGGGGTCAGGACTACTTGGGGGTGGGACTTCCAGATGGGACTTTTGGTAGGACTTCTGGGGTTGC
>NC_056523.1:33709619-33715762 GCF_019175285.1 Sceloporus undulatus | reverse complement strand
AGAAATAGAAAAATTAAGAGAAAAAGAGGAAATCCTGGGAGAAAATCAAGTAACTAATTGGCTGAAATATTGGCAAATCAAAGAAGACTGGAAAAGAGACAAGACAACGATAGGTATAGAAAACAAAGAAACAGACTTTAATAAGATTATTAAAGGAAATAAATCAAAATTAATTTAAATTTTTATAGATTTTTGTTAGATTGGGAAATGACCAAAGAAACAATAAATACAAATATGATAAAATGGGCACAAAACATAGGGAAGCAAATACCACTTATATCTTGGGAAAATTCTTGGAAAACAGGTTTAAATTTCACAAAATGTAATAATTTAAAAGAAAATTATTATAAAGTTTTCTTTAGGTGGTACATGACTCCGACTAGGTTAGCCAAAATAGGAAAACACGACAATATAAACTGTTGGAAATGTTACCACAAAATAAGGTTCTTTATATCATTTATGGTGGCAACACAGTAAAGCTAAAGATTTTTGGAAATTAATACATAATTTTTATACTAAAAAAAACACACCATACTGTTAAGACCTGAACTATTTCTGTTAAATATAATGGATGTAATCCCTGATAATTTGGTTCAAGATGAAGTGAGTGTGCTGTTATACATGATCACTGCTGCCCATTTGACATACACCAAATATTGGAAATCTAACACCGTACCAGCTCTACATGAATGGATAATGAAACTGAATGAGTTAGCTACATTGGATATCTTATCAATGCTCAACAATAACAGATCTACACAGCAATATGAAGAAAACTGGAAAAGAGTCACAAAATTATGGGAATATAAGGACATATGATACAATAAATTAAATGATAGTATCTTATAAGATAAGCCAAAAGAATGTTATTTCGGTTTTGGTTATGTGTTTTGTGGTCTTTTCATGTAAAAACAAACATGAATGGCTTAATTTTAAAAAAAAGTGTTTTTTATTTTATTTTACTTATTTATTTATTACTATTTCAGATTTCAGAACTCAGGATAAGAGAGACTCCATGTCTAAAAGAGTTGCTAAAGCCTATATCTTTAATATTCATGTAGAAGAGGGAATTTCAGTAGGTGCTGTTTGTTATCTGGTTTTATTACAAGCAACACCTGGCTGAAATTCCCTCTTTTACACAATCATGAAAGGTACAGGTGCCATTTCCATTTTTCACTCAGGCAACCCTAGGTTGCACAGGCATCACAGAGGGCTCTCTCATCTTACTAATGAGCAACACAATACATTCCCTGGATGTCTCATCCTCCGCTAGACTGCAAATAAGAGATTGTAGGCACTTTGAACCTGACACATGGCTGAAGTGGACAAAGATTGCTCAGATTTTCTTCTACCAGCTCCCCCCCCCTTTCCCCTCCCTTCTTACTCGTTCCTTTTGCTTTATGATTTTTCTTCTATGACTTAAGCTGGACCTGTCCATAAAATAAAAGGGGCACGCACTTTTTTGAAATGGGATTTTGTAGGTTTAACAGCTTTTGCTTTAATCTGCTCTGTTGCTTTTGGTCTTGTACACTTTCAAAGTTATGTAGGAAGCTTTCTGTGGGAATACTATATGGGGAGGTGGGGAGGGGAGATGAAGTGGACACATATTTAAAAAATTAATCAACAAGAGCCTTTTCCAGACCTGGCCTTGAGACTAGATAGGGCCAAAATAGACACAGAAGTATGCACATGATGACTGATTGTGCGAGTCCATTAGCCCTGTTTGGTTCTCTGATAATAGATGCAGTGGCCTCTGTGGCATGGATCAATACTCCAACTTTCTTTCATTGTTACCATTGCCTCAACCCAGATTCAGGGAAGCTCTGGCTGCTAATTAGTTTTTAAAAGTTATTAATTATATGAATAGCATAATACTTTCAGCTTCAATTTTCATGAGAGCCCCTCTTTGCAGACTGAGCACCCTTTCCTTCTGAACTGGAATATATTTTTTCTTCCTAGCACTGCCCCAGAATTGGTTGTTGCTGTTCACTGCCCTTGAGTTGACCTCGACTCATAAAGACCCCATGAACGAGATACCTCCAAGCCCCCACCCCTGGCCAATATCCTCAACTGCTTTGCTCAGGTCCTATATGTTCAGGGCTGTGTCCTGATTAATCCTCTGTCATCCCACTTTTTCAGCTGCTTTTAAAATATCCCAGTTTCTTTCACCACTTCCCACCTTCCCCTTTTGTCTTCAGCTTACTTGCAGAAAACTGAGCTCAAAGTGCAAAAGTACTTCAACTAATTCAAGAGGGGAAGGAAGGAGGGGTAGAAAATCTTGCTCTTCCTAATAGGCTCAGGCAAATGCAAAATGCTGCAGCCTCTCCTAGCGTGTGATAGTTCTCATTTATAACTTTTGCCATCTTGCCCACATTCTGGTATTCCTTGCACACATGTGCCCTGATTTTCATCTCTGAAATGTTGGAAGGTATGTTCATGATATCCTTGTGATGTTTGCTCTGTAGTACTTAAAATACTCTGATGAGTCCTTATTAATTTGTTTATGCTATCTAATTTGCATCTAGTTAAAAACACTTAAATATCCTTTTGCAGTTAGGGCTTGCAGAAGAGAGAAATAAGGACTCACATGGAAAAAGGTTTTGACCAGGCCTTTCTAAGTCGGGCACACTAACTTCGAATCTAAATCTCCTCATAAGTTTAAGAAGCAGCTTCTCTGATTTACTGTGGATTGCAGGGCTTGGCTGCCTTCCCATTCAGTCTTGAAATACCTTATTAAAGAAGAAAAAGACAAACTGAGGCCAGCCATAGCCTGGGGCTGATTTTATTCCCCATACCTTTGCAAACCTGGACACCATCAGAATAACAAAGGCCGCTAAGTTACAAGTAAATAAGATTTTGTGGGGAAAGGGATAGTGCTTGAGAACTATTTGATCATCTCTCTACCATCTATTCCTCACCACCACAGCACCATTTTGTCCCCCTGTGGAAGAGAATTCAGCAGCAAATCAAAAGATTTACAGTTTTAATTAGGAGGTTCAGGATAAGCAACCTTCCATAAATAGGCTTACTAGGTCAATGGAGTTTTGGATGGGAATATATGCAGTGATGCATGTAAGTGTATCTTCAGTTTGTTCAATCTTGTCCTGGCCATTCATTAAGTTGGCTTTGCATGGAGGACGTTATTTCCCACCAAGCACAAATGACAACAACAAAAGGAAATAATTCTCCAACTCTCTTTCAGTGTGTTATCTATTAAACAGCAGAGATAAGCTGCCTTTCCAGTGCAACCACTTTAATTAAACATGCTGTGTTTTTTCCCCCTTGATAGTAAAGCCTTGAAATATCTGATAGGTGCAAAGAAATGTTCATTTCTATTATTAACTAATCTGCCTATTTTTAAATTTTAAAAAATGGCCGTGTGTTAAATAGGACAAATCTGCATTGTTTCACAACAGTGGGGTAAGTACTGACAACAAGGAAACGTGGAGGAAAAATTTCAAAATTAGTTTACTCAGGGAAAAGCAATAGCATCCTATTTTGAAGGAGGGAGAAGTTGATGTAGCAGACACTCTCAAAGAAAAGACACTCAGTTCCAAGGACAGTACCTATAAGCCTCATCCCAGAGAGATGACTCAGAAAGATATCATGGTTGATGGTATCAAAAGCTGCTTAGAGGTCCAGCAGAACCAGCAGAGACACAGGAGATTATCAGATGGGGAGAACAAAGGACACGAGCAAAGATGATCGCTCCCATCCTTATCCTGTATGTATCGCACAATCACATGAAAAAGTATCACACGCATCACACTTACCTGGTTATTTTCCTGTCAATGAATTGGAATTGACCTGTCATTTTTCAGTAACGGAAACTTCCGTTAATGAAAAATGATAGGACAATTCTGCCTCACTGATGGACAATGACAGAATATGTACAACGTCATCTGATAGTCTTTTGTGCAACTGCTGACAATTTCACTTCACTGATGGGATAATGACTAGATAAGCATGACGTCATTTGATAATCTTTGTACGATTGCACAACAAGGATGGGAAAAGAATGGGAAAAGAACATCCTTTTCCCCGTGTGATAATCTCCATTCTTCCCCTGTCTAGTTATTTGCAGAGGACATCCGCCAAGATGACCAAAGCTGTTTCTGCCCCATAAGCAGGTTTGAAACTGGACTGATATGGATCTAGATCTATTTAATCCAGGAACCCTTGGAGCTGAGAGGCCACCACATGCTCCAGTACTTTGTCCACAAATGGGAGGTTGGAGACTGGCCTAAAGTTGTCTAGATTAGTAGGATCTAGGAAAGTATTTTTCCCCCAGAAGATGTCTTAGCACAGTCGTGCTAAGTTGTAAGGCAGCATTTATCACTTTTTTGTCCAATCAGCCAGTCTTCCCTGGGCCTGTTAAATTAGTCAGGAAGGGCAAGGATCTAGTACATACTGGTTCTCTCCTTTCTGAGGATCCTGCCCTCCGAGGATCCACAGGAGCTAGCTTAGTGTGGGAGGGAATTCCACAGATGGGGAGCAGCCACTGAGCAGGCCCTCTCTAAGTCCTCACCTTATATGACCTCATGGTGATGAGAAAGCCCTCATGTGAGGCTCCTAAAACTCAGGCAGGCACATATTGGGAGATGAGGTCTTCAGATAAAGAGAATGTTTTGGAATATAAGAAGAATATATTTCCATCACCTCTGAATAACCACAGCTTAGTCTATATAGCTGCTGTTAAGAATGTGAGCTTCTGGGCAAGAAGGTGCTGGTTGTAATTATTAGCTCTGTGATTTATATTTTTTAGAAAGCATCCCTCAGTTTTCACTAAATTAAATTCACCTATGGCCTAATGGAATATCTGTGCAATTGGTCTTTCTTATACTGAAAGTGAATGTGGCTCCTAAGGAGATTGCTGCTAGAGATGAGGTCCAGGCAGAGATGGATAGAGAAGTATGTGGAGGCAAGAATGTTATCTAAAATGATCCTCCTAGCTTTGTAATTTCTCAGCTCTGAATTATGTTTCACACACACATACACTGAGATAGATGTGAAACTTTTTCACCTTTCTTCAGAGAGTTGGCATGTAGTCTTTTCCAAGAATGAAATATTGGTTGGAAGAAATATTTCACTGACTGGAGCATGTCTGTGCAGAAACATATGTTGCTACGTGATACATCTTCCATCAGCGTTGAAGTTAAATCCTCTAAAACCAGCTTTTTAGAAGTAAATTTACCCAAGGAATTTGCTCCACGGAAAGAAATTCACCCACTGCATACCTCAGTCACAACAAAGAGCAACCATGTTGATGATTTTATGAAGTCAGAGGTGCTCCTAGTCAGTCGGAAGGCAAATCAGGGAATAGGGATCCAGCCTGTGTTAGATGGGGTCACACTCCCCCTGAAGACACAGGTTCTCAGCTTAGGGGTACTCCTGGACTCAGCTCTGAACCTGGAGGCCCAGGTCTCTGCAGTGGCCAGGAATGCTTTTGTATATTTAAAACTTGTGCGCCAATTGTGCCTGTTCTTTGAGACACCAGATCTGGCCACGGTGGTACATGCCTTGTTTACATCCCATTTGGACTACTGTAACACGTTCTACTTGAGGCTACCTCTGAAGAGTGTCTAAAGAGTTGCAGCCAGGCTGTTAACAGGGGGTAGGATAAAGAAAGCACATGATGACCCTGTTGAAAAAGCTCCACTGGCTACCAGTTTGTTTCCGGGCACAATTCAAAGTACTGGTGATGACCTATCAAGCACTATATGGCTCAGGTCCCAGCTATTTGGCAAACCGTATGTCCCTCTATGAGCTGGTCTGGACTCTGAGACCTTCAGGGAGGCCTTCTCTCCGTCCCACCATCATCACAAGCATGGTTGGTGGGGACATGAGAGAGGGCCTTTTCTGTGGTTGACCCTAGACTGTGGAACTACCTTCCCAGGGAGACCAGAAGGGTCCCTTCCTTGATGGTCTTCCGCCAACAGGCGAAGACCTTCGTCTTCAGACTGGCATTCAAAACAGAAAGCTTTTAAAGAATGGGCTGGAGTGTTATATTGTTTTAATGTGTTTTAAACATTTTAATCTTTTAAAGCTATTTGATATTTTAACATATAATTTGTTTTAATTATTGCAGTAATTTAATTCTGTTTTAATGTACTATTTTTGTATGCTTTTAACTGTACTTTTTT
>NC_056523.1:33703077-33709519 GCF_019175285.1 Sceloporus undulatus | reverse complement strand
AGGACCAGTTGTCCTCCATGTTTTGCTCTTTAATGTTCGTTACTTCATAATAAACCTTTTCCTTCTTACTCTGCCTCTTTATTAATTCCTTTTCACAGCCTTAGCTTGGCTAGTGTCTATTCTGGTTGCAGGTTACCAGGAGAAGGCCCAGCAATGTCTGAATTCATTGCTGAAGTGTAACAGGTTAAATTATTGGGTGGTGGCACCAAGTTGTTTGGGAGATTAAAGTGGTCTCAAGAGGTCCCATCCAGCTCAGCAGGAGTGGACTGGGACCATAGAGAACCTTCCCATGTTGGCATTGGGTTCCTCTGCTTTTGTCTTACTCCCTGGGAGGGAATTTAATACAGGGTAGGAAGCAAAGAAACATCACACTTTAACTGCCATGGCTCAGTACCATGGAATTCTGGTATTTATAGTTTATTGTGGCACCAGAACTCTCTAACAGAGAAGGCTAAATATCTCACAAAATTACAAATCTTAGAATTCCATAGCATTGAGTCATGGCAGTTAAAGTGGTGCCAAACTGGGTTATTTCTGCAGTGCAGATGCAGCCTGAGTGAACCTGAGTTAGTCACTTTCTTCAATCCTGACCTAACCCACAGAGTTGATATGAGGATAAAATGAGGTGAAAAGCCACTTTGGGCTTATTGGATGAAAGGCAGAGATAAATGTAACTATTGCTGAGAATATTGTACTTCGGACATACCATGAGACTCATAGAAAATATGATAATATTGATAATATTAATATTGTTATATTGATAATATTTGGTAAAGTGGGAAGCAGTAGGGAAAAAAGAAGCCTTCATTACAGGTGGATAGATTCATTCAAGGAAGCCATGGCCCTGAGTTTGCAGGACCTAAGCAGGGCTATAGATTATTGAGGTCTCATTCATAGGGTTACCATGAGTCAAGGCCAACCTGATGACAATTAACAACAACAAACAAATAAATAAATGTTTAATTAATTTCTATCCCGCTTTTCTCCCCGAAGGGACCCAAGGCAGCTCTTAATACTGTTTTCAACAGTATAGTGGTAACATTTGTTGTTTCTATTATTGTCACCAACATCATCAAGAAGAATAGAATCACAGAATCATAGAGTTGGAGGATACTTCAAAAGCCATTCAATCCAACCCCTTGCAATGCAGGAACTCACAATCAAAACACCCCCAACAGATGGCCATTCAGCCTCTGTTGAAAAACTCCCAAAGAAGGAGACTCCATCACACTCTGAGGGAGCGTGTTCCACTGTCACACAGTTTTTGCTGCCAGGAAGTTCTTCCTAATATTTAGGTGGAAGCTCTTTTCCTGTAGTTTGAATCCACTGCTCTGAGTCCTATTCTCTGAGGCAGCAGAAAGCAAGCTTGCTCCATCCTCAATATGACAGCCCTTCAAATATTTAAATAGGGCTATCATATCACCTCTTAACCTTATCTCCTCCAGACTAAACATACCCAGCGTCTTAAGCCACTTGTAATTGAACATGTTTTCAGCCCTTTCATCATTTGGTCACCCTCCTCTAGACCTGCTTCAACTTATTTTTTCTTTTCTTCTCTTTAAGGAGGAGCGTCCTTGTCAGTGGCTGAGAGCACAATTGTAGACCTGTTTCAACTTAATAATAGTAGGAAATTATTCATATTAATATTAAACTGTTAATATTAAAGTACTACTAATAAAAATTACTGTTGTTGTGCATGTTTTTAAAGTAAAAGCTCACTTCTGAAACTCCAGATAGTAGGAAGGAGATAATTTTAAAACCCCTGATAGAATCAAAACACATTTCTCTTAAACTAACAGCAAAACTCTGTTTGATCCCAATGTACAGTATTCGGATCACATTTTTGTACCTCCTATAAAATTGCTGTTAAAACCAGTTCTGGCTCTCTAGGCAACAGCTCTTGAGCAAAGGGGATGGACTAAAAATTTAAATCAGGATAGGAATCTAATACAATCAGTTCAGTTTTTCCCAAGAGCTGCTTCCCAAGCTGTACTTTAAAAAAAAAAAGGTGTCATTTAAAGATTCATGCAAACATCACCTAAGGAAGGCTACATGTGTTCATCGTTTTCCTGTAAATACACATGTACAACCAAAAGCTTAAGAAATGTTTTGTATCACACTAAAGAGACATATGTTTTCTGCCACAGTTATTACATTCCACCTCTTCTCCTCCCTTCCTCTCCACTGAATTAACTGAGTAAAAACTACTTTTGCATTTCAGTTTGTAGCAATGGAAGTAAGCTGAGGTCAAAGAGAGTAAGTGGGGGGAGGAGACACAAACTGGGGCATTTTTAAAACTGCTGAAAAATTGTGGTGACAGGATTAATTGGGACATTTGGAGGTTATGCTGTCATATCGTAGGCATGCATACCATTACATTAAGTAAAAGGAGACATGCCTCAAAATTGCTTAAAAGATGCATCTTTATTTGCTATAAAAGCACAATGCCTTTCAGCCTAAGGCCTTCTTCAGTATGCCACTTCAAAACAGAGCTGAAGAAGTTTCTGTGTCAGGAAATCCAAGACCACTTACAGTGGGCCCTTGGTATCCGCTGCAGTTTGGTTCCAGTAGCCCCCATGGATACCAAAATCTGTGGATGCTCAAGTGATTTTATATACATTTGAAAATTAAATTGTTGTTGTTGTTCTTGTGTGCCTTCAAGTCATTTCAGACTTATGGAAACCCTAAGGCAACGCTAACATGGGGGTTTTCTTCACAACTTTTTCAGAGGGGATTTGCCACTGCCATCCTCTAAGGGTGAGAGAGTGTGACTTGTCCAAGGTCACCCAGTGGGTTTACATAGCCGAGCAGGGATTCAAACTCTGGTCTCCAGTGTTGTAGTCCAACACTCAAGCCACTATATCAGGTTGCTATTTCCTAAAATGGTATAAAATAGAATAAAGATTTTGCTATAGGAAACAGCAAAATCAAGGTTGCTTTTTGGAATTTATACACTTTTGGAATATTTTCAAGCTGTGGATAGTTGACTATGTGGAAAAACAAATCTGTGGATATGGGGGGAGGCAAAGTGTAGTGGCAAAATGAACACCATTTATGTCCTATTTGCCTTCCATAAAAGCACAAGATGGTGTATGTGCAGGAGATAGTGGAAAGTTTCTCATCTTGGCATTACTACCAAACTTACTACTTAGCTCCAGCAATGCAGCTGCATCATCTTGTCCTCAAAACTGTGAAACTATGCTGGAGAAAAGGCTGTTACAGTTGGAAAAGAAGCTATCTCTAATCCAAATAACATCTGTGCAATCTGCCAGCTACATTTCAGATGCTCATTAAGCAATGCTTACACTACACATAGTATCAAACTATAGCTTGGGGAAGAAACATGTTGCACACAACAAACCACACTTTTACACATCTGAAAAACTGTGTCCCGACTCAGTTCAATTTATAATTTTTCATTGCTGTTCTGTCCCAAGGGTAGGGGTGCTGGACAGCAAAATGCAAAATTAATACTCCTGAAGAAGAAAGTTGTTGTTGTGTGTCTTCAAGTTGTTTCTGATTTATGGTGACCCTAAGGTAAACCTATCACATGGTTTTCTTGGCAAATTTCTTCATGGGGGTGAGTGTCATTGTCATCCTCTGAGGCTGAGAGAATGTGACTTGCCCAAGGTCACCCAGTGGGTTTCCATGGCTGAGCCAGGATTCAAACCTTGGTCTCCCAGCATGCTCCCAGTCCAGTGCTCAAACCACAACACCATGCTGGCCACAAAGTGCCTGCCCTAAAAACACTGAGATCAGCACTTAAGATAACACTCAGTTCATTCATTCAGTGTGAGTCTTGTTTAGTAGGTACTAACAATTGGACTTAGCCTCATGTTGTGAGACATGCTGTATAGCGCATGAGACAATCAGATTAGTGCCAAAGGGAGCTCAGACTGCACATAGTACTGAAGTCACAAAAGGCCAGCAAAACTGAAGGTATGACTTAATTCAGGGATGACAGAAGGGGTGGATTTAAGCAGGAAGGGTTAAATCATAAGTTTATCACACTGGGGCTAATTTCGGCATTAAAGAGAGATGAAAGCACATTTAAAGCATCCTGCAAACAAAGCGACAACGGCGAGTAATTGCATAATGGATTATCACACACAATTTCACAAATAACATGATATTGGAAATGCATTGTTGCTGAAATCCCAAAAGTAAAAAGATGTGTGTTAATGCTTCTTTGCAATCACTTTAATGGCAGGTTTTGTGTGATGCCATGTGACATTGTTGTGCGTAATTACACAATTTTGATGCACTGCTGAATTCCATAGGTTGTGTGTGTGCGAAATCCCCTCTTGAGAAACCTGCCAAGCAAACCTTGACTTAGCATCACTATAAGTAAAAAAATGACTTGGAGGGAAACAACAACAAGAAATGCCAAACAATGGGTACGTATGGGCCATGGGTGTTGGGGTGGAAATGAAATTTACCGCATGTTTGGGATATTGTTGTGCTATTGTTGCCGTGTGCTTTCAAGGGGTTTTCTTGGCAAGTTTCTTCAGAGGGGCTTTGCCATGACCATCCTCTGAGGCTGAGAGAGTGTGACACACCCAGAGTCTGGGTGATCAGCAAAACTAAAGGAATGACTTAATTCAAGGATGACAGAAGGGGTGGAATTCAAAGATATAGCTATGTTAGTCTGTAGAATTGGTACGTAGAGAGATCTTGTATTACCTTTATGACTAACGGAAAGAAAGAAGTTGGCGGCATGAGCTTTCATAGACTTCATTCTGCTTCCTCAGATGCATTGGGTTTAAGCATGCGAGGCAGAAAAGGCTTTATATGCCAAAACTCCTCTGAAGAAGCCTCCAAGAAAACCCTATCAAGTCAAAAACTTGAAGGCATCCAACAACAACAGCAACAAATGGCAAACTAAGGGGACAAATGGGTGACTGGAGACGGAGGGGGTGAAGGAAATATTCCCTCTTCTTGTTGTGTGCCTTCAAGTCCTTCCAAAAGAGGCCCTAAGGAGAAACTTCTTGGTAAACTTCTTGAGAGGGGCTTTGCCATGGCCATCCTGTGAGGCTGAGAGAGTGTGACATGGCCAGAGTCTGGGTGACCAGCAAAACTGAAGGTGTGACTCAATTCAAGGATGACAGAGCGGGGGGGGGGGGGGGGGGGGGGGGGGGGGGTTAAGCAGGCGTACGTCAAAAACTTGGAGGCACCCATCAACGGGACAGACTAAAACACATGGCAGTCCCCTTGCCCACAGGGCCCTCATACTTGCCCATTGGGAGTCACTGGGGAATACTTGCCCATAGGGAAAGATGGGGTACTTACTTTCCATATGTTTCCCTCTGGGCAAGTATTTCCCAGCCATTCTCTCTGGGCAAGTATGCTTTCCCTAGGGGCAAGTCCTCCCAACAACAGCAGCAACAAATGCCAGGCAGGAGGCGGAGGGGCTGAAGGAAATAGTCCCTCAAGTTTGGGAGAGTCTTCTTGCTGTGTGCCTTCAAGTCTTTCTCAAGGAGACCCTAAGCTTCTGGGGCAAGCTTGATTGAGAGGGGCTTTGCCCTGGCCCTCCTCTGGGGGCTGAGAGAGTGTGACTTGCCCAGGGGGCATGCAGGGTCTAGGCAGCTGGCTGCCAGAGACGCAGGCGCCTGAGGAAGAGGCCACGCTGGCAGATGGCTGAGGCCCCCTCCGGACACGTGTCTGGGGCCCACAGCCAAAGCCCGCCGCAGCCCCCCGCTTCCCTGGCAAAGGGACCAGGGGCGCTGGGCGGGAAAGGGGCGCCCTTCCTTACCTGCTGCTCCAGGTCGCCCCCTCGGTGCCAGCAGCCCTCGCCTGGAGTGGCCTCTCTCTCTGGGGCTCAGAGGGAGGCTGGGAGCAAGACGAGGAGGAGGAGGAGGGAGGAAGAGGCGGGCTCCCATGGACAGGAATGGGGGGTCTCTTTGGGATGCCAAAAGAAAACCCCATGACACCCCCTTAGGGTCGCCAAAAGGACTTCAAGACACACCAAACGCACAAGGCGAACCCTGTCCTGGGGAACTGTAGACTCAGTCTGTGGAGAGGTCTTGAAGCACTCCCTGAAAGAAAGACGTTGGCAGCAGGAGCTTTCCTAGACCTCGGTCTGCTTCCTCAGAGGCAGTGGGATCGAATAATGAGAAGGAGCATAGAGAGAGATCCATCTTGTAGCACCTCTGAGACTCACTGAAAGAAGGAAATTGGCAGCAGGAGCTTTCCGAGGCTTCAGTCTGCTTCCTCAGATGCAGTTGGATATAACAATAATGATAATGATAATAATAATAATAATAATAATAATAATAATAATAATAATAATGTAAAGAGATCTTCTAGCACCACTGAGACTCACTGAAAGAAAGAAATTGTAGGCTTGAGCTTTCCTAGACTTCAGTCCACATCCTCAGAGGCAGTTGGAAATAATAATAATAATAATAATAATAATAATAATAATAATAATAATAATAATAAT
>NC_056523.1:33687985-33702977 GCF_019175285.1 Sceloporus undulatus | reverse complement strand
CACAATCAAAGCACCCCTGACAGATGGCTATCCAGCCTCTGTTTAAAGGCCTCCAAAGAAAGAGACTCTACCATGCTCCAAGGGAGTGTCTTCCACTGTCAAAAAGCTGTGAGCAAATTTCTCTTCTCTTGTTTTTAAGGTATAGTGTGCAGGGATGTAAATCTGTATAAACGGTGTTCCTACAGGCTAGAAGAAGAAATTTTACTGTGAACAAGTCAGTATTAGTATTCAAAGACTTCTCACAGTTTGGAACTTATTCCATGCAGGAAACAATTACATTTTTTTTTTTTGCACAGAAAACAATATTCCTGCACATGGGGGAAAAAACTTTTTCTATTCAGAAAATGCTGTGTTCTGTCCAAGAAATAGAAAACCGCATAGATTTTATTTATTTTATTTTATATTTGCTCAGAATAGGTCTGGAACTGCAAAGATTCTTGCCTGTGTATCAGAGTTTTCCTGACACTTGAGAAACCTGTGCTGTTGTTGTTTGTTATTGTTTTTACCATTTTGGAATATTTTTAGTCATGTACTCCTTTCCTCTGGTCTCTATAAACATGTGCCCTATGATGGTAACAGCTACCCAGTAGCCAAGAATGATGGCCTAAGAGGAGTGAAGTGAATTCCATGGTTTCCCTGCATGCTTGCAATAGAAGAAATAGACAGATTTTCAAGCTGTTGACAGGACACACTACATGTGTAGTGTATGCAGATTCTTTTTTTGGGGGGGAGGACACTGTTTTGGACTGGAACTTGGTGTTGTAGTCTCAAAAGTAAAGTTTCCAAGCTCTGGCTATATCCTATACTTATCTATCTATTATGAGCTCATGTGTTCATTTATTATGAATTTAACATGAGGAGAATTCTATCCCCATGACATTTGGAAGCCTTAGGATCTCTGAAAAATTCATGACAGAAACTTTCACCTGTAGCTGTGCCCTCTGAAGGAAAGCCTCTGACCGCCTTGAGCGTTCTTTTAGGGGAAAGGCAGGACTGGAGCTTCCTAAATAAATAACAAGGACAGAAAAATGAACAGAGATGCTCTTCTGTGGCAAGCAGTATTGAATTGTTGACTGTGCAGGAGATAGTCCTTTAAAAGAAACAACAACAAATTATTCCCAAGAGCTGCCCTAAAAGATACTGCCCTCTTTTCCACACTCCAGTTTTGAATATGGCAAAACCTGAGCTGTTCTTGTGAAACATTAAGCTCTCAGTATATCAACCAAGGATGAGCTTGAGCTGTGTTAATACTGCTAGATTTGGTACATTGTGTTGTTAAAAATGAGAAGTTTCTCAGAAAAATGAAGTGGCAACTCAGTTTTATCACAGTAGCGAGATCCCGCGGGCAAACGGGAGTTAAACACGATTTAAGTTAAATTCAAATTTAAACAAAACTTGCAAATTCAGGGAATTTATCATACCAACTTCCTTCCAAAACAAAATAACGTGAAGTTAAACAGGAGTTAAAGTGGAGAAAACCGGCAGCTTTTTACTTTCGGGATGTTTCAGAAGTAAAAAGCTGCCAGTTTTCTCTGCTTTAACTGTAGTTTAACTTCATGTTACTTCATGTTAACTGCAACATTGTGTGATAAACTTTGGGCATTTCTGAGTTTTCTTCATGTTAAATCATGTTTAAATCCCGTTTGCCCGTGGGATCTTGCTGGTGTGATGTAGTGGCTTGAGTGTTGGGCTATGACTCTGGAGACCAGGATTCAGTTCCCAGCTTGGCCATGAAATCCAGTGAGTGACCTTGGGTAAGTCACATGCTGTCAGCCTCAGGGAAGGCAATGACAAAGGGAAGAAGATGCTGATGAGGTTTGTTCAACCCAACCAGCCCTGTCCACCAAAAACTCTTCCTGCACCAATGTCACTATGGAGCTCAGAACACATATGCACACAATATGGATGAACAAATCTTGTCAAGAAAACTGCATGACACCTTAGGGTCACCATAAGTCGGAAATGACTTGAGGGCACACAACAACAACAACAACAACAACTTTTATTCAGCACCAAAAATTCAAACCCAGATATTTAAACATTAAGCACCCAATGTCTGAGGCCTGGATAGATGAACCAGGTTTGAGTTTCACCCATGTTTAATTTTTTAAAATGATTCCAATTATTATTAAAGTGTTTTTTATGTTTTGAATTCTTGCTGCTCCTGATATGAAGAAATGTACAAATTTTGGTAAATTCTTGTCAAGCAGTCAACCAAAACTGAATTCATACCATCTCTAGTCATGACTAAACAATGGTCCAGATGGGATTTCCAAAGCTCTGTTCCATTTGACTTTCTCCTGCTGTACACAAGCTACAACATGGAATATTGATTAGGTAAAGAAAAAACAACCATCATTCTTCTACAATTCTGTTGAAATTTTGTCTGTTTTGGCTAGCATTTTATTCTCACAAGGACCAGCCAGTTGCCTATAAAATACCTGCCAGCAGAACATGAGAGCAACATCATCTGCCCACTTGCTGTCCAATGTAATGAGGATATAGAGACACAGAAATATCCTTCTGATACTGAGGCTTACCTGTAGCCATTGGGATTAATAGGCATTGTTATCCTGTGTGAGTTTGTCTAATTTTAAAACTGACTAAATTGGAAGCCATCATGACTTCTTGAGATAGCAAATGCTGTAAGTATGAAACCTCAGCCCTGTACCTTGCATTACCAAAACAGCGATGCCCCTCTTGTATCTGTGGGGTATTTGCCCTCCTAGAAGGAGAGAGAAATAAAGAATGCCATAAACAGGCAGGAGGGTGTTGGAGTGAGAGGGTTTATAAATCACTGTTGGGTCCCACTTCCACTGTCTGTTAACATTTCTTGGCTCATGCAGCCATTCTGAAGGTTAGTACAGTCTTCAGCTGATTGTCTTTTGGAAAGCTGGTTTAGGAGTTTTCATGGGCAGGAGAAGTTATTATGCCATGGTACTATGGGAAAATTTATTTTGGTGGTGCTTTAAAGGGAACTATTGACTTGAACACAATTTAATTAGGCTATGTCAAAAGTTATTTATTTATTTAAATTCATATTTAATTGTAATATTTAGCATTTGGTCACTTTCAGCAGGTTAATGCAGAAAATTGAAATCTTGGTGAATAACCAGTGAGCATCCACATGTACCTTTTTGTAAAAGAGAGTTCTCTGGACTTTCCCATTGGAGTGTGGGACTTGGGAATAGGAAAGGCTTAACCTTTGGGACTCAACATGATTGGCTTTTGCTTTTAGAACTTGGTCTTGAGGGGAGAGCCAACATCTCAGGTTTCCTGAAAAATAGACTGACTTGAGACAAACTCGATTGATTAGCTTGCCTCTGGCATCAGAGGTGGTTCACCCTTGATATGGTGGAAAAGAGGTATGGTTACACATGATACATGCATATACAGAACTAAGCAGCTCTGTTGCAGATGAAAATGAAATGGTTAATAAAGTGGCTCTTAGTTTATCCACACATTTTTGCATGTCTGTTTCTATTAAGACAGGGTGGGCTAATATTTCATTCTGTCGGTTCAGATCTCCCAAACCCTTTTGTTGCAGATTTTTCTTGCTGCAGAGTTGCTCCAGCCTTCTGAGCAGTTCGTTTTGTATTTCCTGTACTTTCTCCAGTTCTATAATATCATTTTTAAGGTGTGGCAATTTGCAAGTAGAACTGTATATGCCCTACACTGTCTTCCAAGTATGGGTGCACTGCAGATTTGTATAGAGGCATTTCAATATTGGCAGTTTTATTTTTCAATCTCTTTTCCTAATGATCCCTAACATGGAATTTGCCTTTTTTTCATGGCTCTGTTATCATTCCTTCCTCGATATGATCTGTCTCTGCAAGATTACTCTGTGTAGATTTTTTTTTGCTTTTTATGTGTACATCACCTAAGTCCAAAAGGCAGAATATTCCCAGCTGCACAAAACAGCCCGTGGCAAGTAAGTTAAGAGCTGTCAGTCATACACATGGCTTGCCTGACAAACATATTACACATACAATTCAAGTCTGACCTTATACTGCATCTGAATTTAAATCTATGTACAACATTTTGCTTCATAATTCCTAAATAGGTTGTTTCCTCATCAGAATATCAACAGCCTTTCCTTTTCCTGCAGGGATGCAGACTAAACTGCAGACTTCTAATTGCCATAAATGGAAAAGGAGCAAGTGTCCCCATAAAGTGGGTTCTTTTTAAAAGTTAAAAGTTGCCAACTAATTGCTGGCCACATTTGAGAAAAACCTATCTTTTAAAATGTAGTTTTCCTCTTGCAGATAGCAAGACTGTCCCTGAAAATGTATCACTTGTAATTATCAGGTCTTTTAAAATTTTTGTTCTGTCACAGAAATATACAGGATGAACTAATCTGGTAGCCTCAGGGCTATGAATTTCATGGAGAGGCAAACTGAATGGTACAGAAAGTACCAATAAGAAAGGATATATTTAAAGTAATTTTGTGTCTGGCAGAGAGGAAAAAAGCTTTATGTTGAATCTAAAATGGTAGAGCGTAGTAACAAACTACCCGCTATACAAACTGTAATGTTTGTAGTCTGGTATGGAGATCAGAAAGTAGAAATACACAGCATAGATTGCAGATAGTTGGGGATGAGTGAGAAGGGCTCAAAACATCACTGATGGTTTAATTCCCAATACTCCGAATTTGCCTTGCATCTCTTTGTTGTCTTCAACATTTCTCTATTCTCCAGCCTGTAAAAAATAAATAAATCTAGCCTTTAGTTTGGGCTTCTTTTTTCACTTTTCAGAAGGGATTTACAGCATGATAATAAGGCAAATAAGGTCAGCAAAAGGCCACTGACAAACTGTACAAGGGAGAGAGAAGGAACTTTTGCACACCTTCCAGCTGCTGTCTTCTGTCAGGTAACACAGTTAGGTTCTTTGTCTCACCTAATAGAATTGTCCCTTTTGATTGGTGTCTTCTGTTCTGGACTTTCCAAGGATTCTGTGAAAAAACCTAATGAAGGTGGAGATACAACATGCTTTGTTTAAAGGATATCACATAGTTCCATAGTTTCTGAAGGGTTTGCCAAAAGAACAACAACAAAACCCCAAATCACTTATTTTGCCAAATCCTAGCACAGTATGATTCATCATTCAGTTAATTAGATTTGAAATCAGCAGTTGCCATCCTTTCTGGCAAGTTTGCAAATGTGAAGTACGACACAGAGAAACACTGATGTGCAAAAAGAAACATATAAACAAGCTTCCCTCTAGTCTTCTAAGCTAGAAAGCATGAAGAACACAGCAGAGAAGACACAACAGGAGTGCCGGCATGATCGGATACATCTTTGCTAAGTTATCTGTTTTATTTATTTTATCACACTTCTCTACTGCTCAATAGCAGTTCACAAAATAAATCTTAAAACTATGCAGTATAAAAATATAATGGAGCCCTGTAAGAACTTCATATATTTTAAAACTCCTGAATGAAACCAAAATAAAAACCAGTAGCAGTGCATGATCATAAATGTAAATAGATCATAATGCATAATCTAA
Organism: Sceloporus undulatus; assembly: GCF_019175285.1. NCBI lineage: Eukaryota > Metazoa > Chordata > Lepidosauria > Squamata > Phrynosomatidae > Sceloporus > Sceloporus undulatus. Next base: position 33,697,472 of record NC_056523.1, on the reverse strand, counting down.
GCACTGCTTTTTTAATGGTTAAACTGCCAGGGAAAACAAAAAATTCTTTCCTAGTGCTGAACAAACAACCATTTAAGCACACAGTTAATTCATCCGTTGAAGGTCTTTCCATAGACAGTAGTGAAAATATCATTTTCTTAGTAGCCACCTGCTTCATCTCATTTGATGGAGGCACCCATAGGAGCACCTCTGAAGGTCTGAGCAGATCTATATAGGAGCAGATGATCATTTAAATAGCCTGGCCTTTTTGGTGAGTACCAGCACTTCGATGTGGACCCTGAAATAGCCAGGAACCTAGTATAGATCTTTCTTCCAAGTTTCTTCTCCAATGTGGTGACCTCCAATATAGATCTTAATGCTGCAGCCAAATCTCCCATTGTTCTTTCTTGTAGGCAAGGATGAATAGTTTCCATAATATTCTCTCCTCTAAAGGAGAATATAAAGATTATTGAAGAAAGATCTCTCAATAGTCTCACTTGGATAGGTTTTTTGGATAGTTATTCTATGTAGAAATACATATATTTTTTCTGCACAAAAAAACATATTCTTTGGCACAAAAAGTAACATTATGAGGGAAAACAAACTGCTTCCTGAAGAAGAAACACTTTAGCACAGAATATGCTTGATGCTATTTTTAAAAATAAATAAATAAAGATAAACTGTGGCGGGTTACAGACTGGCAAAAAGGGATGTACTCATGACGTCATGAAGGTAGAGCCTTCAGACGGGCTTTACCTGAATGCCGTCATAAACACGCCCCCCACACGCCCCAAGCAGGAAGAAGCGGCATTAAAAAGGTGCTGCTTTTCCCCGCTTCTTTTTGATTTGCGGCGTATGTGCGCAGCTCCGTATGTAAGCTGCTGCACCGATATGTCAGAATTGCTACGCCGCAAATATAAGTTGCCGGTTTAAAAGCTCCGTGTCAGCTGCGTCACATAATGGGTCGGGGTCCGGGACATGCGTGGTTTGCAGTCAAGCTTTAATTGCAACGTCCGCTGCCATGCAGCTGTGGAAGCTGCGGCACAGCTGCGGCGCATTTTAAGCCTCGTAACCCTAACCCTAGAGCCACTTGTGCGCATGCGTTGCTAGAACCGCGGGAAGTTGTAAGTTTTGCCGGCGGATGTTTTGGTTGTAGAAAGTGATAAGGGAAAGTTTGGACTTTAAAGTGAATACACAACATTCACATTCCCCTGGCGCCCATTTTCACCTGGGAACGGGCACATTCGGCTGCTCCTGGCACAGCTGTGTGGCGGCTCCCCTTTGCCACCAGGCAGGATGGCACAGCCATGCACCAGCACCCCGAAAAAAGGCAGGGGGACGTCTTGGTCTCAACTGAGACGGCTGACCTCATAGCTATATGGTCCCAGCCAAACATTTTGCAGAAACTGAGCAGTCCTACCTGAATGCTGACACATATCGAGAAGTGGAAGAAGCCATGAGAGCTGCTGCACCGGTACACCAGAATTGCTACGCCGCTAATTTAAGTTGCCCATTTAAAAGCTCCGTCGCATAGTGAGTTGGGGTCTTGGAACATGCGCAGTTTGCAGTCAGGCTTTAATTGCAACGTCCGCTGCCATGCAGCTGTGGAAGGTGCGGCACAGCTGCAGCGCATTTTAAGACTCGTAACCCTAACCCTAACCCTAACGCAACATGTAGCATGCGCTGCTTGGAAAGTTTGGACTTTAAAGTGAACCCCTACACACATTCCTGTGCCATTTTCACCTATAAATAAAAAACGCTAAAACTGTAAATATTTACATATGTACAAGGGAGGTGATGGGGAATGGCAGGGGGACAGCGGTGGCAGCAGCGACAGCTGTGGCGTGCATTGCAGATTCAGCAGGAGCGCGGGGCCAAAGGAGAGGAGGCATCCATGATGCTGGTGACATTGGCAACGTGCAAGTGGACAAGGATGCCAACACCAGCTGATCACCAGCTGGCAGGAGACCACCATTGTTCTTGGGCAGAGCGGGGGGGAAAGTTTTTAAAGGGGCTTAGGCGCTTTAAATGCGCACATAGGCTTTCAGCCGCTGCTTAGCACTGTAGCTGCGCAGCTGCGCATCCGCTAGCCGGCAAAAGAAAAAAAAAGCCGCGGTTTGGGCCGCCCATGCGGAAGCTGCCTCTCTTTTTGCGGCGTCCTCCGAGGCGGCGGTATGGAACTGCGGGTCCGAAACGGACCCAGGTGAGGCGTCTCATTGCCCCCGTGTGGAAGCCCCAACACCTGAAGCCGCCCCCGGGGCGGGCCGTTGAGGCTCCGCATTCAGCTGAATACCCTCCAAGACGTCCTCCCCTGCCCGTCTTTAACCCGCCTATATTTTTGTATAGAAAAAATGGAAGAATCTTAGCTCCTGCACTTTTCTTCTTAGAGGGTTTCTGGGAAAAATCCATCACTCTGCAAAGAAACATATAATAACAAATATTCTATCCATTCCTAGCCTGTCTTGTTGATTCTGTTTTAATCTTTTAAATATTAAATAGAATCTTTTAATATTCTATATTGCCTTAAGGCAGGGCTCATATAAATCCAAAGTACTAGATCCCATCTGATCAGCCCTTGTAGTACTTGGATGGGAGACCATCAATGAATAACAGGTGCTGTAGGCTAATTTCAGAGGAATGAACTGGCAAACCCACCTCTGAGTCTTCCTTGCCTAAGAAACCCTATGAAATTCATGGGGTTGCCTTAAGTCAATAGGTGACTTGAAGGTACACACACACACATTGCCTTAAGCAATTTTGGTTAACCTACCTCTTGTTCCCTGTAGCCACTTTCATCTTAAAAACAGGAAGGTCTATTGTTTCTACATCTCTGTGTTTCTACATCTCTGTGTTCATTTATTCCATTTCCAAGATAGGAAAACTGAGTGTCATGCAAAACCTCACTGCATGGCTTTGTTAGCACTAGTTTGGTACAAGTCCACCCCCCCCAGTGCCAACACGCTTCTGAAGGATCATATCTTACCATATGATCTATTTGATCTCTCAGGTTTTGAGAAGATGCACCTTTCTTCTCCCGCCACTTTCAGGGCACATTTGATGGGAATGGAGGCAAGGACAACCTTCTCTATGGCTACTCCCAGACTTTGGAACTCCCACTTTAGGAATATTAGGATGGCTCCTTCTTAGCTGCCTTTTTTGTGAAAGGTGAAAGCCTTTCTATTCCATCAAGCCTTTGGGAATTGATTCTTAACAAGAGAAGGGCTTTTTAATTTGCTGTACTGATTTTAATTTTTGTTTTAATGTAATACAGTATTTTAAATGGTTTTAATTCTTTTATTAGTTTATACGTTTTAATCTCACTTTTGTGTATTTTTAACTATATTGTTTTTTCTGTAATTTTCTGGCTTTTGCAAGCTATATTCAGTCCCGCTCTGGGGTACAGATAAAGTGATGGATGGATGGATAGATGGGTGGTAGATAGATATTGTGGGGTTTATGTTTTGCGACCGTGCAAAACAAGAGGCACACTTCATCATTGATTGCATTTGCTCTCCAAAAATAGTTACCTTACTTCCTTTAAAAGTATTCTCAAACTTTAAAAGTGAACGGCTCTGATCTCCAGAGGTTTGCCACTTGTGTTCATTACGAAATGGGTACAGCCTAATAAGGTATTCTTTCCTCTTTGATATGACAGATGTTCTCCAAGGAACTAAGCTCATTTCTGCACAGTGTACTACAGACAACCTGTGGAGGTAAATGGCCATTTATCTCTCTACATAGTACTCCCTAGCTTACCAAGCAAGCTAGATAACCTTAAACTGAACTTTGCTATGGATGCTAATCTACAGCTTTGATAGAACAGTGAAACTTTTATATTCCAGGGTGGGTTCTTTTGTTTTGTTTGCCTGCAAATCAAGCCAAGCAAAGTTTAAGTGAGGTTTCCTCTCAGGAATTCCAAGGGAGAGGCTGTGACTAGTTACACAGATTTTATTATGATCAGGGTGTATTGACTTTATTATGTACTGTTTAACAACACAAATAGGGCTGTCATGGCCATCACAAGCTAGTTATGTGAACCTCCCTGCTGTGATTTGCTTTGAGGAGTGGGAGGAAGGGAGCTTCTACCACCACCTCACCATTTTATGTGGAGATGCATAAAAATGTAGAAGTTTCCCGTTTACCTGGAAAAGAACAAGTTCAGAGTTGCAGGGCTGTTATAGAACCCCTGCTGCATCATTCCTTTTTAAAATGCAGTCATTTATAGCAATCCAGAAAACTCCCTACTTGTGAGGGCTACTAGCCAAGTGGTTTATGGAAACTCTTATTCATGGCAATGGGACCATGGGTGGGGGATAAGTTAGGTCTGGCCCAGGCATTTTGCTGCCTGAGGTCAAAGACCAAATCATAGAACGTAGAGTTGGAAGGGATTTCAAATTTCATCTAGTCCACCTGTGGTGGTATGGGAAAAACCTCCCTGACAGATGGCTGTCCAGCCTTTCGATCACTCACACATGCAGTCTACCAAGTGTATGCTATGACTCTGCCAAGATCCTAATATTTCTGTGTTTGATTCATTGCCATTGGAATTGTTTCAGGAACTTGTAACAGTTTTGGCTATAATCTGGCTAGTGATGAACAGATCAGTTGTTTGGATTCTCAATGTAGACAATGGTGATCCCCCTGCAACAACAACAACAAAGCTTACCAGAGGATTATGTCCTACACAGTGGCATTGGAAGTGGACTCTGGCTCTGGGATGAGAAATGCTGGCAAAAATAGCTGCTATCTCAGCTGTCAACTTCATTCCCTTAGAAAGCCAAGGCCAGATGCACTGTGAAGCCACTTGAATGGAACCAATAACGATTTACTTTAATGAATTCCTTTCTACAATAGTGAAGGAAAGCTAAATTTTAATACATATGTAACAATGGCAGGATACAGACCAAACAGCTGCCAAACCGTGTGGCTCTGTCACGGAAAAAAAAGAACCTGCAAAAAGTGGGTTCTTTTTGTGGTGTGCTGTGGATGCCGCAATGTGCCAATGGTGCACTTGTGGCGTCACAAGCGTGCTGGGACGTGCGGACACTAGAGCGTCCATCACGTCAAAATGGTGGCACCCATGTGAGACAGGGCGCCGCCATTTTTCGCTCCCAGTACGTACTAGGGTTAGCCTAGTACGTACTAGGGTTAGGGAGCGTGTGAATGGTGCATGCTCCCTAACCCTACTGCCACTGCCACTGCCACACGCTACAAAATGGAGGTATGTATCCCATCAATGATGCTTATGTGATGTAACTCTAACAGTTTTTAGTTGTTTTTTCTACTTGTAGCATGGGTGTGGCCTCAGTTGCTTAGCTGTGTCTGGTGCCATAAGCAAGCACAATGGACAACTTTCATGTTTTCCAATAAGTAACTAAAAGTAACTACACAAGTTACTTTTGAATAACACATAAGCAAAGTTACTATTACATGTAACAAATGTAACTAGCCAGATCCTTCATTGGGAGAGAGAGAGAGCATAACTCTAAATGCTTTTTTGAGAACTTTCTAAGTTCTCTTCTACTAACTGTATGAAAAAATAGTTTTTGATGTGGCAGTTGAAGGTTTTCATGGCTGGCATGCATAGTTTTTTGTGGGTTTTTTGGGCTATGTGGCCATGTTCTATAGGAGTTCTTATAGAACTGGCCACGTACCTGAAAAACCCACAAAAACTAAAAATAGTTTTGTTTTTGTTCTTTGAAAAATGAGGCCAGCCTCCCCATGGTGATCCCTTTGGGGGGAATTGAATCCAGTGCTTGGCTCAGGTCAGATGTGGATGTTAGATGTGGCATGCTTACAACATGATGATCTAGTCTATACTCTTGGTTCCCAGTTCCAGTCTAAACTCTATGCTCCTCATAAAGCTATAGAGAATGTGAACAACTGCATTTTGCCCTCAGCCAGAGTAAGATCTAAATTCTTGTAAGAAAATTATTGCGGACATTATCTTTATGCTAGGTGAACCATAAGCACATCCCCTCAGAAAGAGGAAATGTCTTAATCTGTGGTGTCTTCTCAGCTTCTGCTGAAGCATGGCTCTTTCCCTAATTTCCCCTCACACTTATTAGATGGAGTTACTGAACAGCTGAGCCCTTATGCTCTTCCTAAGAATATTTTAGGAGCATATGCAACATAAAATATAACGAGGATGTTATTCATATCCAAAACCATAGGCTGAGTACTTTCCACTTGTTTTATTTGCTAATTAATCTGTGGCATCTTCCCAGAGTTTGTTTTAAATTGTCTAATTTATATACATACAAAATATACACACATGCATACTGAAGAGTAGCTCCAGTATATGGCATGTTTACAGTTCAGGCTTGAATTGGTTTCCATTCATATTCTGGGTATGTGTGCAGCTTGGCTTTTGCCTGTGAAATACTGTTTGAAAAACAGCTGCAATGGTTGCTATAACCACATCCATGCAACAAAAGGAACCCTAGGATGCAGGCTTGGATTGCTACAAAAGGGAGAAGGAGAACTGCTGGAGTTGGACTTGGAAAACATGCTGGATTGGTTTGTGTCTGTTTGCTCCTCAGTTTTGCCCAGAGCACAATTCAAAGTAAATGTAGAGAGCAACGCATCTGTAGAAGTTAAAAGACAATCAGTAGAGGTCTTCTGAGTATCAGTTTGTGCTTACAACACATGGAACATCTGGATTTATCTTCTAACATGGAAACTCAAATTTTTTACGTTTAGAAATAACCAACCAGACTTTTATTTTCTATTTCAGGTATTAATTCTGTTGCTGCTGTTCTTGTAACTGCTATCAAGTTGACTTTGACTTATGATGTTCCTATGAATGAGGCACCTTCACGTCATCCTGAAGATTATACACCAGGTAGAACACTGGTAAATAATCTCTTAAACATTGAGAAAGCATGCATGTGTGAAAGCTTGGCACACTTCTCAACGTCAGGGAAACATCATCTCCATCTAGCATCACTGAATCGTTCAGGAAGAGGGAATTTCCTCTGAATGAAAACTTTGCATTCAGAGGAAATTCCCCCCCCAAATGATTCAGGGACGGGAGCCAACAATTCCCGTTGAGGAAGCACACCAGGCTTTCACACTCACACACTTAACGTTTGAGAGCTGATTTATCAGTGCTTCTGCCTGGTGTGATAATCTTCCCTGTTACCAACAGCCCTGCTCAGGTCTTGCAGACTCAGGGACATGGTTGAAGTACAAACAGTTTCAGTTTAGTAATCTTGGCTCTAGAGAGAAATTAAGGCTTTGATTTGTTCTAGGACCTTTTATTTGTCTTTTTGCAGTCCCTGGTATCCATAGAACCTTCTTAGCACCATATTCCAAATATGTTGATTTACTTCTTATAAGCTTTCTCACTGTCCAGCTTTCACAACCATACATAGAAATTGGAAATACAATGGCAACAGGCAATCACTAACTTTTGTATTTAATTATATATCTTTATAGATCTTATCTAGTTCTTTCAAGCTGCCCTTCCAACTTCAGTCATCTGATTTCTTGACTGCATCCCCATTCTGATTATAGCTGAGCAATGGCACCTTCACTATCTAAACGGCTTCATTGTCTACTGAAAAATTAAGCAAATAATCTGTGGTCACTATTTTGTTAATGTTTGAGCTTTAATCCTGCCTTTGTACTTCCTTCTTTGACTTTCGTCAGTAACATTCCAAGTGGTTTGCTATTTTCTGCTAGTAGTATGATATCTTAAACTGTTGATGTTATTTTCTTCAATTTTTACCCCTCCTCCCTCAAGTGTAAGCCAGCCTTATATATATATGTTCAGCATTCAAGTTAAACAGATAGGGTGTTAAAATGAAGACTTGCCTGACCTGCTTGCTAACTAGAAAACCATTCCATTTCTTCTGTATTCTGTCCTGGATAGTAGCACTCTTGCCCTGAGTACAGGTTACATATTAGGTTAATCAAATATCTGGTTACACCCAATTTTTAAAGAATAATGCACATTAATGCACAATCTACATAATCAAAGATTGTTGCTATTATCTATAAAACACGGCTGATTTTCTTCTGCAATTCGTGGTGCCACTCCATAATCCAGTGGAGCAAGTATGTTGGCAAGTATGTGGACCAGTTAATTGGCAATATGACCTTAGTGCCTCTTCTGAACCTAGCTAGGACATTTGGCATTTTCTTCTCTTTGATGGTAAAAGTCTTTGTTGTAGAATTTGGAGCATCACTTTACTTGCATGAAAATTAACACAGTGATCCTGTGGTTACAAGAATCCCTGGTGTCCCTTTTCTTGTGGATTGGAATGTATATTGAGCATTTCCAATCTGTGGACCGTTCTTTGTTTTTTATATCTATTGACAGATTTTAGTTAGAACTACAGTAGATCCCGTCTATGTAATGTGGAAGAGCTCTATGGTATGCCATCTAATCCTTGTGATCTTTTCTCCCAGTGCATTGAGTACAGCTTCTACTTCATTTTCTTAAATTGTTGGTCTATCTCAAAGGGCTGTTCCTTGAATTAACCTTTCAACCTTTCATCCCTTTTATATAGTTCTTCAGTGCATTATTTCCATAATCTTTCTATTTCTTCACGATCATGCAGAGTATATCTCTGCTGGCTATGGAGCATCCCAACTCTGGTTTAAATTTCCTTTTGATTTCCTAGATCTTGTGGAAGAAGTCTCTTTTTCTATCATTTTTTAATTGTGGCTTCTGTTCTCTGCCTGTTTGTTCTAGTAGCACTTTTTGTCCCAGCCAGAGTTGAAGTAGTTGCATTCAGGGTTCTGACCCTATTTCTGTCTTCCTTTACTTTTGCTTCTACTCTATCTATTTTGTCCATAATAATATATAATAAATAATTAATATAATAATACTAATAATAATAAAATAATAAAATAATATAATATAAATTTAGTTGTATACCATTTTTCCTAGATCAAAATGGTTTACAGACTATAACTATTAAAAACATCTCATAAAATAGATAAAAACAAGTAATACATTATACAAATACAATCATTCATAGGGTAAGGCAGAGAATTGATGCCATCAAGAAGCGCTAACTACTGTCTACTTCTGTGGTGACAGATAAAGACTTTCATATGCTGTCAGGCTTATTAAGTGAGTGCAAGAGCCTTAATGGGGTGATGTTTTTATGATTGATAAAATTCTAATTTTTTCATTCATTTTAAAATGGTTTTAACACCATAGATTAATATTTTTAATAATATTTTATATACAATTTTTACTGATGTTTTTGTTAGATTTTATCCATGCTGGTTTTAAACATTTGCAAGCTGCCTTGAGTCCCATTGCTGGGGGAAAGGAAGAAAATACAAATAAATAAAAACCACCACCACCCCAACTTCTTTTAGGAGCAGGAAAGATGTTAACAATATACAAACAACAACCCCAGATATATTGTCAGAAACAAAACATCTTCTGAAAAATTTCTACCCAGCTCTGTAACGCCAGACAATAATTTAAAATGAAGATAGCCATCCTCAGCCTCCTCCTCCAGCAGATGACACCAACACCATTCTT
>NC_056523.1:33681111-33687960 GCF_019175285.1 Sceloporus undulatus | reverse complement strand
GCTCAAGGCATCTAATGAACTGTATTGAGCAGTAGAATAATGTATTCACACAGTGCCTTTAGGAATTTCTTTTTTTTAGATTTGTCTATTAATTTCTGTGGCTTGATAAAGGTTGGGACAGATTCTTTGAGATCTATCAACATTAAAACATTAAATACCGTATATACTCGGCTATAAGTCGACCTCATGTATAAGTCGAAGGCAGATTTTGTGGCCAAAATTATGGATTTTGATATGACGCGTGGATAAGTCGAGGATAAAACTTAGCAACATGTAACAAAGGATGTAAAGGACGAGGCAAAGGAAAACAATGTTAAAGATCTTTAAAAATGTTAACAGGCATAACTGTGCTCCCCCTAAAGGCTGGATGGATGAAAGGGGGTTGATGCTTCTTTTATGTGCTCTGAGAAGAGATTAAGCTCTCACCTTTTACCAGGGCATGGTTCCCTTTTTGATAAGAGTTAAAGTACAGTACTTTCATTGACCTGTGGATAAGCCAACGCAGGGGTTTTTTAGTCCATTTTTGACTAAAATTTCTAGACTTATTCATGAGTATATACAGTATGTGTTTTCAGAGCTGTTTTTTTCCAGTTGTGAGAAAATTCAGCAGTAAAGAGGAATCTCTTTCATGTCTCAGTAGTAAACTTCCCTTGAAAATCATGTTAAGACTGTTAGATTACATGTCTGACCTAATTGGCAGAAAGAGGTGCTAAAGATGGCTCTTTATTGCTGAGAATTGTGTTATATCTTTTGATATTTTATTTAATGTGAGTCATTTGAATAGAAATAGTAGCATTGTGAATGTGTAGCACCAATGCACTCTTAAAGAATGTCTGTAGTTCCAATGAACTAGCTAACAAAATTGAAGGGATGGTTAGCAGATGTTAAGGTTATGAACTTAGATTTGTTATGTAATAAAAATACTATGCTATGAATACTAATTTTGTAAAATTATACATTAACAACAGTAAACATGAAAACAAACAAAGCAAAACAAAAAAAATAAAGGGAAAAGGGAAACTAATGTCTTTTTAACACGCCATAGGAGATAACAAATCTGTATTTTAGCAGGTGAGTTGGTCTTAATAGAGGTCAGCAGTTATGGAGTGAATGAAGACTGATAATGAAATCACCTTTCCATTAGCGGATGCTTTTCTAGCATACTGACTGTGGCTTTGGCAGAATATCATCTTTACCATGTTCATGCACATAGTAAATGAAGGGGAATCATCTTTCCCAAAATGCATCATTGTCCCCTGTTCCTTACGCTGTTCTGGACACACAGGTCAATTTTTCCATTAGAGCAATGTTCTAAAGTTTTGCCCACCAGCTTGATAAAATTGCAGTACTTCAAATGAGTCTTGTACAGAAAATCATTCTCTTTTTCCAAACAATTCACTTACATCCTTCACAGCATAAAATCAATAAATGGTAACATGTACCAATATAAATTTAATGATAGTTAAGTATGTTGGGCTAGTTTTTATAATGTGGTAGAAATTTTATTTGTTAATAATGAAATTAGTCTTTCCAGGTAGTAATGAATCAATTATTAGTGCAGGGAATCTTGTTTGTTGACAATGCGTTTTCATTAAGTCGTGGAATGGTAAAGACCTCTTTATTTAGGCAATGTTTGGTTTTTAACTTGTTGAGACAGATGGAGCTTTAATGGGAGTGTGGTGTGGTGTGTGTTTCCTTTTTCTTACTATGTTTTAAATAAGTTTTTTTTTTTAAAAAAAAACCTATCACTTGGGTTTTTCAAAACCAGAATTGTTGTCAAATTGCTTTTAACGTTTGAATTATTTTTTAAAGCTGTGCTTTGTTTTAACTTGTATGTAGTAAGTCACCTTGAATACTATTTAAATAAAATAATTTCCTATTTATTGAAAATATAATGACAATTAAATATAAATATAAATGGGAAAATGGTTGGTTTTTAATCTGTTCTTTGCCTTTTTTTAATTTAAAAAAATCTGGTAAGCACTGTTTCTTCTTTTCATACCTTCTTGGTATGTGTTCCTTGACCACTCAGCCAGCCTGAGAAGTAGCTCTTGGGTCATCAGAAGTAGCATACCTCTTGTGTAAGTATAAAAGGCATAGGAAGAGACTGAAGGACAAAACAGATGCTAACTAATGTATCAATGCCAGCACAGAATCATAGAAATATAGGATTGGAAGGATGGACCTCAAGGGCATTCAAACTCAATCCTTTGCCATGCAGGAAGCCTGGTGGTGCAGTGGATAAATGTCTGTACAAGGTTGTGAGTTCGAGCCCAGGGCTTCAAGGTTCACTCAGCCTTCCATCCTTTCGTAGATTGGTAAAATGAGTACCCAGCTTGTTGGGGAGCAATTAGCTTACTGATTGTAAAGTGTTTAGAGAGTGCTGAGTTCACTGATAAGCGGTATAGAAATGTACATGCTATTGCTATTGCTATTGTAGGAACACACAAATGAAACACTCCTGAAACATGGCCATCAGACTTCTGTTTGAAGACCTCCAAAGGAGACTCCACCACTCTCTGAGGTTATCTATTCTACTGTCACACAGTTCTTACCGTGAATTCTTCTTGATGCTTAGGTGGAATCTCTTTGCTTGTAATTTCAACCCATTGGTTCATGCTCTAGTCCAGGCTTTCCCAGCACTTTTACCCTGCTAGAACCCTTGAACTAATTTTCCAGTCTCAAGGAACCCTTACAGAACAAGTATACAGTCGGCCCTCGATATCCACAGACTTTGCATCCGCGGATCCTTTCAGGAAGGCTTTTGGCTTGATCTGCTCTAGGACCCCCCCCTTTTTTTTTTTGGCCTTTTGACTGTTCACGGGATCCTCAACATTCTTTTCCAGCATCACATCTGAAATGAATTGATTTTCTTCCTATCATCTTTCTTGACTATCCAGCTCTCACATCCATACATGGTAAAGTGGAACCTCGACTTATGCGGGGATCCGTTCCGGACACCCCCATGTAAGGCTAATTCTGCCTATGCTCGAGCCCCATTCAAATGAATGGGGATCATGTGTGCGGTGGCGTGGCAGCGCGCCATGGGCACATGCCCCATTCATCCGAATGGGATGCGCCACCCCTTGCACCCCGTACGCTCAAAGCCGCGTATAACGCGGGCGTACTGTAATAGGCAATACTGTGGCTTGTATGATTTTAACTTTTGTGCTCAAATCTATATCCTTGCATTTTCAAATCTTTCCTAGTTCTTTCATGGCTGACCTCCCCATTCTTCATCTTCTGATTTCCTGACTTCAGTCCCCATTTCTATCAATGTTTGATCCCAGGTATGAGAATTCTTTTACTATTTCTACTTCTCCAGTGTCTAGGGTGAACTTGTAAAAGTCCTTGGTGGTCATTAAGTGGTATTGAAATGTAATTGTTGAATGCTGTTGTGTTGCCATCCACACTAATTCCTGTTAAATAATGATCTACAAAGGACGCTTTGAACCCCAGCTTTCTTGCTAGCATAATATAAATAACAATTAAGAACACAGTCCTTTTCCCACTTGTGATTTTTTAAAATTTTATTTTGGCAGCTCGCCTTTGAACAGTCCTTCACAATTTCTTCCTTGCTCTTACCACGGCAAGCTCATCATTCTGTACTACGTCTCTCCTACTGAGTGCTTCACTTATTCTGAGTCTCAGCCTAGCTGGAATGAAAGTGTAGGGCTAAAGAGGTTGAACACATTCCTTCTCTGAACGACAGCAATCTGCTGCAGGTTCTTCTGCCAACTTTTCCAGCTGCTCAGTTCTTCAGAAACTAAATGCTGTTCTTCACAAACTAATCTAGCAGACCCTAGGAGTAGAAAATGGATCAGAGGAAGGTTTCTGGTAAGGAACTTCCCTTATGGTTTACCTTTGTCATGTGTGTAAGAGAAAGGCCAACAGCAAAGACAACTCTTTATTGAGGAGCTAAAGGAGGGTGTCATCAGGGCAGAACTTAAGTTGAGGTTACTACTCAGCAGAATTAGTGATATCAGATTGTTGCATCCAGAATCTAAAATGGTCTGAATGTCCAAAGATATGGGATCTTTTAGAGCAGGGGTAGGCAACCTGCGGGCCGGATCTGGCCCGGCGAGGCCTTGGGACCGGCCCCAGCCTGGTCCTGCCGCCGATTGCCGCCGGGGCCTTTGGGGGGCAATTGTCTATAGAAGCCTCAGAAACATGTATTTATATTAACATTTTTTAAAAAATCAGCAAATTTTTTCACATGTCCTCCATCTTTTAAACAAAGTGTCCTCCATTAGAAAATTTTGTCCTACATTTGTCCCGGTTTATTTATATATTTATTTTTTTTTACAATCATTTACTTATTTATTTTTTTGACTTCGGCCCCCCAGTTGTCTGAGGGACAGCAACTCGGCCCCCGGCTCAAAAAGATTGCCTACCCCTGTTTTAGAGAAACAGGAATTCTATTGAGAGGGGGCAGCATGGTGGTGACAAGGAACTGATTCACAATTTGATAGTATAAAGGGCTGGTCTTGTCCCCAAAGAGCTATCTTTCAAAGTGCTACCATGTCAGCCAAAAGGTAAGAGGAGAACAGAATTACGAGAAGACCCAGACCTACATCCAGTGTGTGCTGTGCAGAGAATGATGAAAGGGAATGGGACAAAATGTATTAACTGAAAGCTGTACTATCAATTGTAATGTATGGAAATAATATAATATAATATAAATATAAATATAAGCCATTAACAGCTGCTACATAAATAGACTATCTGTTTCTTTTAGAAACTTAGTAGCATTATTACTTTGGCATAAGCATGGTATTGACATCCCCACTATTAATGGAATTAACTCCGTAAGAGAGTAAAGTGTTAGTTTTCAAATGTATGGCATATCCTTGGTTACTATTTCAAATAATTAACATAGTTGTCCCCAACTGCATTGCAATAAATAGTTTTTTCCTCAGATCAATTTTTCTTAAACTCAACCCCAGGCAATCCTTCACAATTAGAAGCAGGTGCTGTACAGAAATCTTGGCTGCTCCAGTTCTTTGTTCAGAGGCTTCTTGAGTGATTGATTTCATGGGCTCCTGCTGAAGAACTCTCTGGTCAGGCCTCTGTCAGAAACCTTCTGTCGCTAGAGTCTGCTATCTTCTTGACAGGATGGCCTTCTGTTCCCAGCTCCTCCAGTGGAAATTCCTCAGATTGAACTTTCTCTTTTTCTAATTCTTTGTATTGCCTCTGCAATTGCTAGATATTTTACACTGCTGTATCATTTCTTCTCAACTGCAAATGTCAACTTTCCCTGCAATTATCTCAAAACTCATTTTTAATTATCTCATTATTAGAACTGCTGACCAACCATGTTCCTTATCCAGTGGCTCACTACCAGTCATATTTGTTGATTTACATGACTAGTCTAAAGATCTCTGTCCTTGTCAGCTTTTAGCCCCCTTCCAGTCTAAAGATCTCATGTTTTGCATCAGTTTTCATGTTTTGCATCAGGAAAATTTTAAGTGGTGGAGAGGTAAAACATGCCATTCCAATCTCAATATTAGGAAAAAAATTGCTTTACCTTTGTTGGAGGCAGAAGCTTCGGATAGCAAGGTCCCAGTGCGCTGGCTCCCTCTTTAGGATTCCCCTGTGATGGCTAAAATGTGAAATCTTGAAATCCAAAAAAACATCTGGGGTAGCCTGGTTGGCCATATAGCAAATCCAATAACATCCAAACATGAAGACTTCTTCAGAAATTCAGTGTGCTCTACCTACATAGGAGCCTGTGGCTTCACAAAGGAAGGAACAATGCTGGATTCCAAGGAAGCACCTTTGTGTTGCGAATGTACATTAAATTTTCTTGATTTTGAGCATCTCCCAGTGACTGTATGGCCAAAGGGGGATGTGCCAACCTGCAGATAGCCCTCCCTACCATCTGAACCAAGACCAGAAACAGAAAATGCAGGCTAACTATGACTAATACCTTCAATTTTTTTCTCTTGTTTGTCTGATGAAGAAGCCAGTGTGACTTCAAAAGCTTGCAACATATATAATTGTGTGTTCTGGTTGGTCCAATAAAGGTATCAATAAAGGTAACCAATACAGTTATTGGATTTGCTGGCACCACAGACACTCTTTTTTTTATAATCTTTATTTCATTTTCATTAAAATAACATGTAAACAAACATACAACCATATTTATCTACATAGATACAACAAACTAATACACCCAACACATCTACATCTCACCTACAACCTATTACATACATAGATACTTATAAGACACCTTCAAGTACACACTTTACCACACAGACAAGACTTCCTAGAGGACAGCGAGACATGCCATTGCCATGCTATAAGCCTTAATATAGCTATTCCCTACAATGGGGAAAAATATCATTATATATCTCCATCCAGCCTATTTAAATATCCCCCCCCCCCAAAAAAAAAGAAGGAAAAAAAAAAAGAGGAATAAAGGGAGATATATTTGGCTCCCTTACCTCCTGTTTTCGACTTCTGGCTATGCTTTGAGTTTACATATTTCTTCAACTCAAAAGAACAATATTTTCATACTTAATATGTTTACCAATAAAAGTTTGAAGATATATTTTCATTTTCTACAAAATCAACCAAAGGACGCCATATCATTTTTGTCTTCTCCCAATCAAGACTTCTAACATAACAGGTAAGTTTGTCCATTTCCATAAGATCAAGCAATTTCATCAGCCAGTCTTTCCATGTTGGCTGAGTCAAGCTTTTCCAATGTACAGTATAAGTCGTTCTCCCAGCTGAAATCATATAGAATAATAATTTCCCGTGTTTTTTTTCTAGTAAATTATCCATTACCATGTTTAACAAAAACATTTTGGGGTACCAAGGAAAATTATACTCTAATATTAATTG
>NC_056523.1:33672818-33681011 GCF_019175285.1 Sceloporus undulatus | reverse complement strand
TGTGTCTTTCACAAACCTTATTTCAAAACTGTTGCAAATCCTTGGCTGTTAATGTGAAAGTTTTTATAATATTAGCTGTATTGGCGTATGAGTTTTAGCCAAGGATTATGATTTATTAAATTACATCTTGACTGAGCTGATGTTCCTTCTTCTGCATATGGTGAAACACACGAGATATAACATAAATTTAATGTTACATTCAAACCTGGGATTATAGTTTATTGTGCCCACATAAATTGGGATTCAAAAGTTGATATCAATTACAGATTTAAAGCTGTTTTTCTCCTGTTTGCCTCATGAAGAAGCCAATGTGACTTCGAAAGCTTGCAACATGTATATGTGCTTCGGTTGGCCCAATAAAGGTATCATTGTTTGGATGTTACTGGATTTGCTATATGGCCAATATGGCTATCCCTAGATGTTTTTGGATTTCAAGATGCCACATTTTAGCTGTCACAGGGGAATCCTAAAGAGAGATCCAGTGCAGTGGGACCTTGCTGTCTGAGGCTTCTGCCTTCAACAAAGGTGAAACAATTTTTTCTACGATTAGGACTGATTTACTTCTACACCACCTAAAGTTTTCCTGATGCAAAACATGAAGACTTCTTGAGAAATTCAGTGTTCTCTACTTACATAGGAGCTGGTGGCTTCACAAAGGAATGAGACAAGCTGGATTCCAAAGAAACATCTTCCTTGAATTGCAAACGGACATTAAATTTCCTTGACTTTGTAAATCTACCAGTGACCAAATGGCCAAAGGGGGAGGTGCCAGCCTGCAGATAGTCCTCCCTGCCATCTGAACTAAGACCAGAAACAGAAAATACAGGCCTATGACTAACATCTTGTTCTTGGAAATTTTTTTCCTCCTGTTTGCCTGATGAAGAAGCCAGTGTGACTTCAAAATCTTGCAACCTGTAATTGTGCATTTTGGTTGGTCCTATAAAGGTATCATTATTTGTCATTTGATTTAAAGCTGGTTTATGATAATGTCATTTTGAGTGTACTAAACCACAATCATGATTTCTGACATAGATATCCATGCCCTTTTTACTTATCCAAGAGAAAAACAAGAGAAACAGGTTGTGTGAATGAAACAAAATCCATGCATGTTGTGGTCCAGTGAGCCAGGATTCCTTACTTACAGTGGTATATAGATTTGATCAGTATTTGATTCCTAGATATATTTGTATATCCTGTCTCTGTCTAAAGGATGCCTGTATCATCTTTTCTGAAGAGGTGCAGAATCTGTTCCTGTTCCTGAGAAGTGGGCATTATGTGAGCCTTCAGATGATCTTAGATGCAACTCCCATCTATCTGTCTTAGGAAGGTAGCCAATAGTGAAGCATTTTTAGTTAATTTTTTTCTCTGATTTGTGAGAAATTTAATTTTGCCTGTCAAATGTGAATTGTGCCGGTGTGAGTGTTCCTGCTCTTTTATAATATAGGATCAAGAGCATATCAGAGAGAATTTGTATGGATGTTCTACCTATGAATTCCTGATACAGAAGGCAGGAGTAATGAACTCTATTGTTAGTGTGTTTT
This sequence comes from Sceloporus undulatus, assembly GCF_019175285.1. Taxonomy (NCBI): domain Eukaryota; kingdom Metazoa; phylum Chordata; class Lepidosauria; order Squamata; family Phrynosomatidae; genus Sceloporus; species Sceloporus undulatus. Next base: position 33,679,470 of record NC_056523.1, on the reverse strand, counting down.
GAGCACCACATTTTCACTAGCTCCTTAAATGGCTTTCATATTATCTGTAGTTCTGTAGTGGTCGCTTCATCACCACAAACCGAAGGATGAGAAATTCAAAATTTGCCTGCAATATTCCTCTGAAGTCTCATAACTTGTAGTAAGCTCAAATGGAGTTGTTTAAATTATTTGAGCACTAATGAGAGGATAGATTTCTTTAAGTCAAAATGTTTTGGTAAGTTAGTGCTGAAGGCTGAACAAATGAAGATAGAATGAATAGAGGCAGAATAAACCCTTGGAAATGCATTAAAATTTACTTTCAAGGATGCTGCAGGGAAGCTGTTCACAGCTCAGTGTTGAGTAATATGTTTTATGTTGGTTTCTTGTTCATGACATTTTGAATGTGTTGCAAAACCTTGATTTAGAATTAAACAGCAACATTAAAGTCCCCCATCACTTTTTCTGTGCTAAGTAGATAATCCTGCATTTCCAGGGATTAATTAATAGTTTCAGTTCTTAGGATTTTATTCAGTGTTTTAGCTTTTCGCTAGTTACTGGGTTTATGGAAAGATGAGCTTTGTGTAACTTGACACTTAGCTTTTGTTTTGATCACTGGATTTTGATCACTGGATTTTAAGCTTTTCTATAATATTTCCATGCTGATTAACCCATTTGCCATAGAAATAGATTGATGAAACCCATTCCGCAGAACCAGTTTGTTGTTCCACCACTCATATTTGAAATGACTATGAGCTGCTTTACTTTGTAGCATTAAACTGTAGTCTTGATGGGTTTGAATGATTTGGGTGGATGATTTATCAGGACCTTCATTTGAACTCTTCTAGGATTTTCAACTTCAAAAAAGTTTACTTAACTGAACTTATCTTTTGTTCTTCAAGCTCTTTGCAACAACTTCTTGTTAACCTTTGTGTCAAGTTGCTTCCTTTTCCCTGATCACTTTTTTTATGTAGAGTAAATATTAATTTTTCAATCCTCATTTCTCTTTGCTTTAATCTTATCTCCAGAAGACTTGCTGCGTAATTTCAACTTGCTTTATCTTCGCGATTCTCTAGTGTGTTTTCATGTTTCTGCCTCTTTAGAAAAGTTTCTATGGCTGTATTCGTGCAGCAGGAATAACGCAGCTTGACACCACTTCAACTGCTATGGCTCAACGTTGTTGAATCCTGAGAACTCTAGCACCAGAACTCTCTGAGAGAGAGAAGGCTAAATTTCTGCACAAAACTACAATTCCCAGAATTCCATAGGATTGAGCCATGACAGTTAAAGTGGAGTCAAACTGCATTATTTCTGCAGTGCAGATATAACCTAAATTCATCTATGTATTGCCAGGCTAGAAATACCATGAAGTGCCCCCCATGAGGCCATGATCTAGTAAGTTTTCCCTCTCCTCTTCCTTCTCCCTTAGGCAGAGGCAGCTGCTCCAAGGCAGCTCTCCTCACCTTTCTTTTCTTCTCTAGAAGAGAAAAACGTTGGGAAGAAGAGGAGTAGGGATCAAGGCTTCCCAAGTCTTGCATCTCCCTCCACCGCAGTGGTTCAGGCCCCCACCGATGTTGAGAACTGCTAGTCTAAGACAAATCCAGTTGGATAGCAGTATTTCCTGTATCCATTTATGTATCCACAAACAATATTTCCTGTATCCATTTTTCGACCAGTATTTCATGTATCCTCCATTTATCATCTAGCATCCTTCTTCCAGCGCTTTCCATTATGGAGTTATCACACTAGGGATCCCAGAAAAAAAAAAACAAGATTAAAGAGATTTAAAGAAAACAACAAACAAACAAAGGAGGGAGTCATCCAATGTGATAAACTTCCCACATTTGCATTTTTAAAAAAAAGATTCGAGTCTAGTTTTTAAATCCCATTTTTCAACAGAATCTCCTAGTGTGATAAACTCTGGTGTTTGGCAAATGTCTGCTTGAGCTTACACACACAACGTCAGATTTTGAAGTGAGCATTTTTGGAACACTGTCCCTAAATAAACTGCCAACATTTGCATCTTTGGATTTATTTACTTATTTAACAATTGACTGTTTTATTTTGACTGTAAGACATCAAATCCAATCGGATCTTGGAAGCTGAGCTAAGCAGGGTTAGTACTGTACTTGGATAGAAGACTGTCAGTGAACAGCAGATGCTGTAGGTTATATCTAAGAGGAAGGACATGGCAAAACCACCTCTGAATATCCCTTGTCTAAGAAAACCTTATGAAATTTGTGGGGTCACCATAGGTTTACAGACAACTTGAAGGCAAATAGACACAAAACTATTAAAGCTTATTCTGATTTTTTCCTCAGTGGGTTTCACCACTCGAATCTTTACCTTTTGATTGATTAATAAGCTAAAGAAAATTCAGTTAATCAGCTAAACTAGAAGCCTTTAATCATTTGATAAGTCTGTGCATAAATGTATGGATACTCCTATCTGAATATTTATATGTGAAATCTAATGAATTTACCTTCACAGCTTTGCTATGAAAAATGCCTGATTTTGCATCTGTACAAGATGAACAGGCCATTGAAATTTAAATGAGAAAATAATGTTTTATCCCTCTTGGAGAAATTGCCTGTGAATACATGATAAAAATTTAATTGAAAGAATAATAAAGATATTGCTTCTAGTTATATTTTCCTCACATACAAAAAACCAATTGCTTCATCAGTCTCACCTTCGGAGTATCTCCAGTTAGTTTGATTGTGTGACGAGATTAAGGGGAATCACGGCAAACAGCTAGGGAGGCATTATGAATCGAAGGCTGCATATTTATTTTTGTTTCAAGGCTTTCTAAAAGTTCAGTAAATTTAAAGTAGGCAGACATCTGAATAGTTTTTGTTGTGTTTTGTTCCATTGGTTTCTACTTTATCTTTGCTACAGGCATGTGAGAACTTGCATATCACTCTTGGGGGCACCTAGATCAGGATCCAGTACTATATTTTCATGGATACAAATGATTTTGTTAGCAGATCTAGGTCGGAAAAAATCTCTCTCTCCCTTCCACAGCCGCAAAGTGCCTTTAGGATTATGTTACAGAGCTGTGGACAATTCGCTGGAACTGATCTTTGTTTAAGAGAGAGGGTGGAAGGCAACAAAAGATAGTCCAGTTGAGGCATGTGGCAAGATAATGAATGTCCCTCTTCAGAACTGCTGATGGAATTGTTTCTATCACAAGAAATAGAGCTTTGGATCCCAACACTACAGGTGTTTAGAGATGTGAAGGCCTGGGGGAAAAAAAGAAAAATTCACCCCCCCCCCCACCACCATTTCTCTGTTTTTGCAAAGCAACCCCTCCTGTTTAAAAGTGGGTTATAGGATATTTTATTTTAGTGATGAATAAAATGTTGAAGACAGGGTGTTATGTTTTTTCTGTCTCTTATTTCTAAAAAGTGTATTTTTAAATTGACTTTATATGACAAACAATGGCTGTAAACACATGGGCCAGTCCAGATTGGTTTTGGGCCAATCCGAGGATGTGGCGTTCAGATGACAAACACTCTTGGATTGGGCTAAAGGTGCTCTGCAGCTGCTTAAGCCAACCGAAAACCAGCTGCAAAAGGAGTGCAAAATAAATGCTCTTTGTTGGTGGCTCATTCAGGACTCTGGTGGTGGCTGGCCTCAGGACCATGGCATGTGGTTGCTGTGGTCCCACGCCCAATGGGGAGCAATTGGGGCTGGAGTGGCAGGCGGCTGCTCCAAGCTGGTGGTCTGCTTGACCCCTAAGTAAAGTTTTAGATACGACTGTGTTCAATATCTCACACAATTGCCCTTCTTGATTTATAAATAGTGTCCATTTCTCCTTTTTTATTTTTTTAATTATATTTTTATTGAGTAAATATAGTTCATGCACAAAAATAACTTGAAAGCAAAATAGAAATTTATATAAATGGCTAACAAATGAGAAAAGGGAGTTATCTGTACATTGTTATATAACTATACAAGGTCTTTATTTTATTTTTTTCCTGGTGTTCCTATTCTGCCAACATCAGGGAAGATACTTGTAGTTCAGGTTGAGGATCTCGTAGCTGCATTTTAATGAAAACTAAAATTTAAAACAGTAAATTTAATTTGGAATTTTGTGAATAAACTGTAGTTCTTGAATTATATTGAATGATATTTATATACCAAGAGTGTAAGCCAATGGAATTAATAGGACTGAAGCTGGTCACAAAGATGCCCTATTCTGTTGCTTTAAGAGTTGTGTTCTAGCTTTTTTGCTTATTTTAATTTCCCTCTAGGGTATTCTCATTTTTGTTGTTCAACATCTGCTATCTTGTGTGCCTCACACTGATAGACCAATTTTGTTCTTAGTCTGTCTTCATGCATCAAGGATTAGTATGTAGACATCTGACACACATGATGTTCCCCATCCCTTCAGATTTGCAAACACCCTTTGAGTGTCCATGGCCTGTTACAGACTGCCAAAATAAAGCTGCTTCGGGTCTCTTTGGAGGTATGCTGTTTAATGATGCATGCACCCTAAGAATCCGGAAGCTGCACCAAAGCTGCACTCCAGTGCTTAGGAATGGAGTGTGGCTTTGGTGCAGCTTCCAGATTCTTAGGATGCATGCATCATTTAAATAGCATACCTCCAAAGAGACCCGAAGCAGCTTTATTTTGGCAGTCTGTAACAGGCCCATGTAGTGTGAAACACCAACAAAGAAGCAAAGGCTATTAACCTGGTAGCGGAGGAAGTATTTCTAGGGTACATAAGCCCCCAAGCACAGTTTAGCCTGCTACCTAATGCATAGTACATCATGTTTACTTGTTATGAAAACTGTATTAACTCAGGTTACTTATCCTGATGCTCCCCTGAATATGAACTGCAGCAACACTGGTGTTGTCAGTTCCATTTATTGAATAATTCAGAGTTTGCAATGGAAATGCCTTACTTGTTTTATTGATGAATAGTACACCTTTTCATTATAGACAACTTGGCATATTTCCTTTCGTGTAGTCTTGGAATTGCAGAGTGCTTTGTATTACAGGTCACAGCACACAAGCAAATCAAATAAAATGTGGAACAGTGGAGAATGCAATATATGTTTACTTACTTTCTTTTTACTTTTTATAGTAGATTCCCAATTCATCTGCCTTTTCCTGTTAAAGACTGTTTTCTAAATGTTATTCTTCACTTCAAAACACTAGTTTCCAATATAATACATTTTACATTACTCCATATATATGAACCCTAAAACTATAAATAATTGATAGATAATGTCAGAGAATTTGCAATGCTAAACCTGTTTCAACACCAGCATTGTATCTGTGATCACAAGTGAAAGCTATATTAGTTTAGTGAGAACATTTTGGGGATATTTATATGTTCTACAGACTTCCAGGCTATGGGGTATGGATTTGTGCAATCTCTTTTCTGTCACTTGACCTAAAATACCTGAATATCTTTTTGCTAAACTTTGCTTAAAGCCATGTCCGCCGTGACACGCCTTGTTCTGTAAATGGATTAACTTGTCAGGATTATTATGCTCAGATATTGTCAAACTCCTTAATGCTGTCCTGTTTACTCTTTTCCTATTTATATCCAAGTGGAGGGCACATTTAGTCATTGCACGATGCTGCAAATATCACTGTTTGTTGTAGTTGACTAGGTTTTTTTTAAACATGGCATTATTCTGTTATGTATCATAGAATCATAGACCACAAGGGCCATCCAGTCCAACCCCCTGCCATGCAGGAAATTACAATCAAAGCATCACTGACAGATGGCCATCCAGCCTCTGTTTAAAGACCTCCAAGGAAGGAGACTCCACTAGACTCTGGGCACCTGGATTTGAACAGCTCATTTGTTTTCTGCTACGCACAGTGACTTAATGGCATCCATGAGGCAGCAATGACATGTGAACCAAATGTGGGAATTATGTGGCCCTCCATATATTACTGGATAGCAGGGCCAGTAACCCGAGCCAGCATTGCCAAGTGGTGAGGAATGTCTTGAATTGCAGTGCCATCAACATCTGGAGTACTGCATGATGTCCACCCTTGATGTAACTTCTCCCAAGTCTCTTCATGTTCTTTGGAATTAAAAAAAAGTAGCTGTTCTCCAAGAGTAGGTAAGGAGAGATAATCATAGTTTGATGTTGTAAATTTATCTTTGCTCTACCAGCCAGGGTCAAAATCAAGTTTGGACAAAGTGTTTTTGTGCTCTCTGGGGCTGTTTTTGCAGCTTTCAACTTGACCAGTCTTCCTGGATTGCACCTTTTTTGACCAAATTATTGCATCTTGGGTTCCATCAAGTAGGGATGTTCAGTGATGAGGGAAGGTTGCCATCTCCAGTTTCTCTAACAGAAGGATCCCCTGTTGTACCTTGGGGGATTAATTGCTTAGATTCAGAAGAAGCAATAGCACCAAACAAGGGAAGGGGGAAAATGAGTATTCTCACATTTAAAGTACTGCTGATTTTTCTACTGAATAACAGCTGTATTTTTAAACATTCTTGATAACCTCCAGAATTCATGGTGCATTTCTCCTTTATTTCCTCAGATACAGTACTTTGGTTCAATAAAATTTGTATTTTCAAATGAAACACAAACAAGAGTGGAGAATACTGGCACAGACATACTTTTAAGCTTCTATATTTTTATCTAAATCTATTCTTCTTTTTGCATTTCCCTCTACTGCAATTTACATTGCAACCATG
>NC_056523.1:33663006-33672718 GCF_019175285.1 Sceloporus undulatus | reverse complement strand
GAGTTGTCGTTCTGTTCATGGAAGCAGATTTTATTTATGGAGGCATAATTGGGTAGTCAGTCCCCCATTCCTCATGTATCCCACCTATATTCTATAGAAACACTAAAAACTACTCTAGAGGAAACTGGTTTTCAGATCTGAAGAGGAATATGGGGAGAGGAGAGGAGAAGAAAATCCTAATGTTGCTAAGGGAGCTTCATTTGTCATTTAGATTCTTGGACCAAGATCCTATTCACTGGCACAACTACACCAATGACAGAGAAGGAGCAGGTAGCAGTGCCAGCAGCATGGCAGAAGAGGGGAAGGGGCCACAGATACTGTAATAATGTTCAGTGGTAGCTGAGGCACACTAGGAACTGGTGGTGTGGACAGTAGTATCACCACAGCTAAGTCAATGGGTTACTAGAGCTGGAGCCAACTACATTTTTCTGTAATCTTGTTGGTGCCTTATGTACTTGTCAATTTCCCCTCACTGCCCAACGCAAAAAAAGTTGTATTCACCTCTTCTACATGTGGTGCCTTTGTGCATGAATGTACATTGCCCAGGTAGTTGACATGTATATTTGGTTGTGCAGTGTTGGAATTCACTTACAAGGTGGTGTTGCCCAATTGTATCAGCATAAAGGTATACTTTGTATTCTCACAGGATTTTAGTCACAGTTAGCTACCCAACCTCATCTCTTGTAAATATAACTTGTATTTCTTTGCTGACTTGGAGAAGAGTATGGGATTAAGTGAGTAGCGCTCTGTCTTCCCAAAGAGTAGGAGCACTCCAATGCACACAGAATAAAATACACAGAATATATTCACTTGTGTTTTACATTCCAGGTAAACATCAGTAATATTGATTTCTTATGCTAAGCCCATAGAGTTTAGTAAAGTACTGTAGTGTGATAAATATCCCCTTAGAAAGACTAATGTTAAAACAGTATAACTTTATTATGATAAGGCATAGACACAATCAAAATGAGATATCAGGCCTTTCTGCCCAGTTGTGGTGTTGGTCTTGCAGTACAAATATGTAGTCGCTTTCTATCTATAATATTTATTCTAGTTCATAAACATCACAGTCAAGAGGTGAATTTTGACTTGCACAGCTATAATTCTTGGAAACAACTGTGCTAATGGATGGGATGATGAATTTATGAGCAAACATGCTGAATAACTTACTTTTGTCTTACACTCTGCTTCAAATTGTTCTGGCAAGAAAGCAAATCTCTTCGCCGCACTAAAAACCAGTCACATCAAACAAACACTGGCCAACTGGCAATCCTAAGAGCTTTCTCCTGACTAAGATGACATTACAGGCAACTGACTGTCATCTTTTAAACCAAAAGGAATGAACATATTGGGAAGACAAGTTACAATATGAGCCAAAAGAGGAATCCTGATTAACAGAGCCGACGTCCTATTGTGTTCAATAGAACTTACTTCCAGATAAGAGTTAATCTTCACACTGATGGACAAAAAAGAGAACTTGTTGTCTAAATGCCAAGCAACTAAAGACCATCTGATATACTGGACTTTAAATCAGCTATTAAAGCTAGAGAATAGTGCTTTTGGCAACACTCATTGCATGATGTTGTAGCCATTTTATTGCTCCTTTGTTCTTAGAGCGTCCCTTTTCGTTCATGTGAAACATCCATCAATAAGATCCAAAACATGCTACTGTTGCATTTCTTCTAAAGTGTGGTAACTTCCTGGCATGACTGTTCTGATATTGGGCAGACACATGATTCAGTGTCCCCACCTCCCTCCCTATTCTGGAGCAGGCTCCTCCATGCCTCGCCAGCCTGCCAAAGAATGAATGACTGCTTACTCACAAGGAGACATTCTTATTCCTTCTTTAACAGGAAAGAGGGGTCATAAACATGGAGGGCAGGGAGGTGAGGTTAAGAGGAAATGAAGATGAATGTGCATGGGGACACTATTGAGGAAAGGTGTAGTATTAAAGGTTCCAAACCAGTATGCTTTTGGGTTGTTGTTTTTTTAAATGTGATTGTGAGAAGAATGAGGCAGGATGAGGTTCATGTCATAAAGTCTGAAGAGTTCAAAGCTTACTCAGGCAGACCTGTTTCCATTTAAAAAGAGAACTTTTAAAAAATGAGGCTGGACAAACCTAACAGTTACCTAGGGATCAGCGAAGTCATATTTAGGATGAGTGCTGCTTTATATAGCAAACTTTATATATTCATTCTGTTTGATTGACAGACTTCAAATTTAATTATAATATTTCATTGGATTTTGTTTAAAACTTAATATTAGGGTATTTAAAGTAGACCTGTTCTTTTAAGACAGCTGTAAATAGACAGATGAGCCTGGGAGTACAAAGATTGTCTACTGCCCTGAGATCCTATGATAAAGAACAAGATAGAAATGTTTTGATGAATAAATAAATAAATAAATAAATAAAAATTGTTCACCTTTCCAGTTTTATTTATGTATTTATTTATACCCCACCTTTATTCCAAGTTGGGACCCAAGGCACAATGTGTGTGTGTGTGTGTGTGTGTATAACAACACTTTAAAAACAATTAAAATAATTCAATTAAAACAGTAAAAAGTTTTAAAACGTACAAAATTAAAATATACAATGTTAAAAATGATCTGAACCAACCCCCCCACCCCCAATTAAACCAGGCCTGCATGATTTTAAAAAGCTTGCTTGAACAAAAATATCTTTGCTTGCCACCAAAAGACCAGCAGGGAGGGAGCCAGCCTAGCCTCCCATGGAAGGGAGTTCCACAGGGTGGGAGCAGCCACTGAGAAGGCTCACTCTCATGTCCTCAACAAATGAGCTTGGGATGGTGGTGGGGCCAAGAGAAAGCCTTCTCCTGAGGATCTTATGGCTCTAGGTAGTTGGTATGGGGAGATACAGTCTCTCAAATAATCTAGACCTAAGCCATATAGGGCTTTATGACCAGCACTTTGAATTGTGCTTGGAAACGAACTGCTAGCCCATGAAGCTGTTTTGATACAGGTGTTATACACTTCCTATAACTGGCTCTGGTCAGCATTCTGGCAGTGGCTTTCTGCACACGCTGGAGTTTCCGAACAGTTTCCATAGGCAGCACCACATAGAGTGTGTTACAGTAGTCCAAATGGGATGTAACCAAAGCAGTTTTGTCATTTAGATATTGAAATAGTAATCCTGAACTGATTGGTGATTCTGCATAAAATGGTTCTTATACAGGATTTCTGTTTTGAATTTTTCCTGAGCTATCTGACAGAGGTGACAGGCCAAATTTCAATGAGGTTTCCCTCCACGTGGATCAGTACAAACTAGCTGATTATACTGGTGTATGCAGTCTGCCAGAAAGAGAGAACAAAACAGTGCTTGGACATGCATAAAGTGTGCACACATCGATGTAATGTATATGTTCAGATGTCAATTTATAGTTTAAGTAAAACCAGTAACTCTCAAGATAGTGGGAAAGACTGGATCTGGTTGAGCTTTGTGCCTGGTTGGTCTGCCATCCAAGTACAGTACTACCTACACATCGATAACTTCAAGCCTTCTGTTGCTCTCCCTTCTTTTAATGGCATATCATTATTATTATTATTATTATTATTATTATTATTATTATTATTTTCCCACATTGTCCCCAAATTTGGGACCCATTTCCTCCAGAAAATTGGGACACAAAGCTGCTTAAAGTAGTTGGGGAGAAAAAGGGAGCTCAAACCTAGCTCTTTTCTAAGATTTCCAAGGCACATGGTTGAGCCTGCACTTTCAAGAACAGCTTAAATGGCAGGCATTAGCTTGTGAGAGCAAAGATAATATTACCTATCTCTATATCAAGAAGCCTTGGCTGCTGTTTCCTGCAGATCAATCTACTTTTAGAGGGTCAGAACCTGATCCTGTGGGCATGCTGTGCAGCTTCCCAGCCAAAAGAGCACCCAAAGGGTGGATCCCATGAACCTTGAATGGGTGTCTTAAATTTATATTGCATGCTTTTCCTCCTCTGTTGTTAAATTATGTGAAATCCTTTATTTTGTTCCCCTGCCCCTCCTATGGCTAAGCCAAAAAAAAAAAAAAAGCACACACACCTTTATATGAGACTTTTATTAGATCACTGTGTTTTATACATTCAATTTGACTGCTAACTACCAAGGTATTTCTTAGCTGATGACCATGGCCACTTAAGCAAGATGAGAGTGCTTTAAACACATTAATGGTGTGGTTTAAGGCAGCAACAGCCTTACATATTAATTTGGTGTGAGAGGGGGGAGACTTTTTACTACAATGCATTAAAGGTCTCTAAAATCACAACCTTCTTCACAACATTCTTTGGTTATTAAAAGCAAGGGACAAGTTGAATGCCTTAAGGTATGAACATGTCACCTATGCTGGCCACCAGAGGCATTCAAAGCAATTAAAATATTAAAATCTACAGCCCTGAATAATAAGATGCACCTTTTCAATCTGTGAAAAGGTTTAAATCAAGCAACCCAATCTATGAATCACTTTAAACATTTCAATCCTTTAAAAAAAAAGTTAAGAGTTAGATTAATGTTGCCTTATAATTCCCTCCTCCTCCTCCACAGTCAAGGGTTGGCAGAGAGTGACAATAGTGCTGCACTCCCCTGAAACAAGAAGGAAAATGACCTGTTAACTGAATACCGGCCACACTGCAGAATTAATGCAGTTTGATAGCACTTTGACTGTTGTGACTCCATCTTGCGGTATGCTGGGGTTTGTAATTTGTTGTGGCACCAGAACTCTCTGGCAGAGAAGGCTAAATATCTCACAGAACTAGAAATCCCAGAGTTCCATCGTGTTGAGCCATGGCAGTTAAAGTGGTGTCAAATCGTATTAATTTTGCATTGCAGATGCAGTCAAAGACCATCCACCACCACCACCCAAACCTTCTTTCAGTGAGGGCTCCCAACCTGTCATTAGCAATGCTTATGCCCCTGTACATTGTCAACACACCTGTTCTTCATGGCACTGGTTCGCACATCAGGCATCTGCAACCCTCTATTTAGAGACACTCTTCAGCATCCTTTACACTTTTAATGTTGTGTAACTTTGCACCAATGCTGTTACGCTGGATTTCCCAGTTGTACAATGTTATCAAGTCTGGAATTTTATAAAAATACCCCCATAAATCCCTATCCCAAAATGCATCTGTGGAGGTAATCAGGTGGCCCCTTTTCCCTGGCATCACTTGATCATAGAGGCCTCCAAGCAAGTTCTGCATCTATAGGGTGAAGTATGTCTCTTTATGACCCTAAGGGAAAGGCATTATGGGAGCTGCCCCTAGGCTGCCATGATCTGAAAGTGGAGAGACCACGTAGGCAGCAAGCCTTCCTAGGAGTTGCATACAGACAGATTCCTTCACACCTTTGAGACAGATTTATGACTGGGAGATGTTTCACAGACACAAGCCATTCCAGTATCAATTGTTTTCCCATGGCAGAGGATGCCTATGGATCAAGTGATGTGTAAATTTGGTTTTGCTTTGATGTAGGACAACAGCCTCCACTGACTACGTGACTAGGAACCTATTTAAAGTCCAGTTTTTCCTTTGTTCGATGTTCCATGTTGTTGGCAGGCAGGCACTCTGTCAGTCTGCTTCTCCTGGCATGGTTCGACGCACCCCTTTCCCCATTTTCCTTCAGTGTTGCTGCATCTACCTTGATTCCTAGGGAAACCATCTCAGGCAAGTATACCATTAGAAGGCCTTGTGTTCTCTTTCCATTTTTCCTCCCTTTCTTCTCTTAAGTCTTGAGTGATTGCATGAGTGAATGTATGTGTGTGAGTGTGTCCCCCTATGCATCAATAAACTAGCTTAAAATTCAAAGACTTTGCTTTTGCGTCAGTTCCTGGAAGTTCTGGTCCGTTGGTAAACAGGCTGGGATTCGGTCTGAAAAGGGTACTTGTAAGGAGCCCTATGTTGGTGTGTTGAGCTAATTAATATTCCCCAAAATTTGAGCAAATATCTTTACAACAACTGACTGCGAAGCAGTTGTCATGGCCTTGTGTTTATGAAATGCAGAACAGCTGAATACCTCCCTGCCCACCAAATCTAAAATGAGAGATAGAGAGACATTTGTGTGTATGCTTTTGGAATTGACTACCTGTACAATAGAAACTGTACTTGCACAGCCTCTAAGAAAGTACATCTGTCGGCCCAGTTATTTTGATATTACCATATATCTGCAACAAGATTCCAGATTATGGGTGCATCTACATTGTAAAAACAATGCAATTTGACACCACTTTAGGTGCTCTAGAATCCTGGAATGTGTAGTTTTACAGGGCCTTTAGCCATCTCTGCCAAAGAGTTCTAGTGCCTCACAAAACTACATGTCAGTTAACTAGTGTCAAACTGCATTATTTCTATAGTGTAGATGCACCTATGTCTTTTGTAACAGACATGATGTCTGTCTGTCTGTTTTTACACCACTCTTCACTCCAAAAATGGAATACAAAGAAAGGGAAGGAAAGGAAGGAGGAAGAAAGCATAGCCTCTAAATTGCCTCTAAATTCAGGTGTTTGGTGTGCTTTCGCTCTCTTTCTTTGTTCCACATCACCCTGTGCTCCTGACAGTTGAAGACTTCCTGCAGTTGAAGCAAGCAGGATCGTCCCATTTTTTGATGCTTAAACTATTAATCAAAGATTTCCCCTCCTCTGCTTGCCCCAGTGGATTGAAGATAAGTAACTAAAATCTTATTTGGCCTTTATGACATTGTATTTCACTCGTTTTGTTCTTTAGGGACAATATTATAAACTGTGGCTGACATTCAGTATTGCAGTTAGGAATTTGTAACCTAAAGTTATGGATCCATAACTGCTCTGTATTCACTAACACTATGTAGACTTCCTGTAGTTAAAAATAAAAGAGTATGCATTCATATATAAACCATCCTTTAATAGGTAATGTAAACCTGTGGCCCTCCAGATGTTGGACTAAATATTCAGGGATCTTTCATCATTGGACATGTTGGCTGCAGTTGATAAGAACTGGAGTCCAAAATCATCTGGAGGGTTACAAGTTCCCTTCCAATGTTTTATGATTTTAATTTACCATGCTTAAAGTTTATTTGGAGGAACTTTAATGCTGTGTTGAATTCCTTTGCCAATGTTGTTGTTAGTTACCTTCTGGACAACTTCAATTTATGGCAGTCATATCAATGAGAGACTTCCATGGACTCTGGTTATCAACAGGTCATTATCAGGATGGCTGCATAATTCCCATCCCTGTAAGGTAGGAAACTGTTTAATAATAACTGATCTGAACTTTTTGCCACTAAAGGAAGGAGAAGCAAAACTCTGAATGGGCACATTATGATGCAGCCAAAATGTGCAAACAGATTACAGGATGAAATAAGTAGTTAAATGAATATCATAGGAAATCAATATTTGATAATATCACAAAGTGAGTGGGAAGACCCAACTGCTAATAGCTATCCAAAGATCATTGGAACTGGTGGGAGGTTACAATACCATATGTTATAGTAGTCAAGAATGATGTCAAACATTATGCCAAGAGGAAAACATCTCTAATTGCAAGAGAACGGTTAGGAAGAAGAAAAAGCTATATGAGCAAGTTTTGCAAATTTCATTAGTGGATGTTAGGGTATATAGGAAAGAAAAAAAATGTGGAATACATTTTGAGTAACCTGCTACGATTCTCTTCCCTTTTCTTCTAGATATTGTAAATAAAGAGTGAGGAGTCTGTCAATTTTACTTTATCCCTGTTTCTCTTTTTCCCCTTAACTTTAAATTTATGTAATTCTATATCTGCATCAGTTTTCTCCATAATCAACACACACATACACACACACACAGAAAGAGAGAAATCGTATCCATTTTATACACATTTAGCAGAATACCCATATTTTAATGTAAATTTTATCTAGTTCAAACATTTTTAAAGCAGTTTCTCAGAACGCAATGAATTTGCATATTTGATTGATTTGGTATAATGACACAAGCTGGCTTACAGTACACTAAAATATCTAATAAAACATAATAAATTGTAAAGATAAACATATATTTATTTAAAACAGTAATTAAAATAACTCCTAATAAATCCAGGAGGTTCAGCATGTCCATTTAGACCCAGTTAGCTACCAAACATCTGAACAGAAAGGTTTTTGCCTGTCAGTAGAAGGACAAGAAGGAAGGAAGAAGGCTATGAAGGTGGTGGGTCTGAGAGAAGGGCCTTTCCTGTTATTTTCACTAACATACAAATCTCTGCACACTTTCCTCTGTCTACTTAATTTTATTGTTTTATTGTTCAATGGAGAAGTCACCACAACATTTTATTGGTGTTGTTATGTGTCTTTAAGTTGATTCCAATGATAACCCTATCACAGGATTTTCTTAGCTATATTCAGGAGAGATTTGTCATTGTCTTCCTCTGAATATAATTACAATATCCTCTAGTCATCGAACTTCCAAAAACTAACCAGGCCTGACCCCACTTTGCTTCCAAGATCAGACAGGATCTGATGCCATCATGGTTTATAAGCTCACATAGTTTACAGCCCTTCTGGGAACTGGACAAAATGTAGAGGACATGCAAATATCAGCCAGACCCTAGTCTGCAATCCAGCAGGTCAAGGACCATTATATTTAGGAGATTATCACACCCAGAGATCCCACTGAGATAGACACAAGATTGAAAAGTCAAATATGGGTGTTATTGCATGAAGCCACATCTGGATAAGTGCAACCCGGACCCCAGCAGCGCTTATCCCGTGGCTTTTCAAAAATGGCAAAGTCCAGCAGCTGGGATACAGATTGCACTCACCCAGCAGTGGTTGCATGTCGTAACACCCATGTTTATCTTTTCAATCCTACATCTATCCTGATGGGTTTTCTGGGTACAATAATCTCTTTAATCTAGGAAGGGAGCTGTCCAGAATTCAGCACACTTGTGATAGCATTCAGAGACTTGGGCCTGTTACAGACAGGCCAAAATAAAGCTGCTTCGAGTCACTCTTGGATCTCTTGGTTGTTTTCATCAAACCAGTCTTGGTTTTTCTTGAGGGAGAACCGTAAGGATTCTTTCGCAGACTGCAGGATGCTGTTTTTGATATGTTGTCTTCAAGTTTTGTTTGCAAATTTGCCTGAAAGTTGTCTCTCATGGCAGCTTGTTGAAGATTATTGACTTGGAGTCTCCTCTTTAGGATGCCACCCCTCTTAGGTTTAAACTTAAACTTAAAATGAAGATTTAGTTTGCATCTTACGAGGCGATGATCTGTTTGACATTCTGCACTGGGCATCACTCGGGTATGACGGACATCGCGAATATTTCTCTGGCGCAATAGGATGTAGTCAATGAGGTGCCAGTGTTTGGATCTGGGGTGCATCCAGGTTGTCTTCAGGCTGTCTTTCTGCTGAAAGATGGTGTTTGTAATAGTCAGCTGCTGTTCTGCACAAAATTCTAGCAGGAGACGTCCGTTATCATTACAGTTTCCAATACCATGCTTGCCTAAAACACCTTTCCAGGCTTCGAAGTTCTTTCCTACTCTAGCATTGAAGTCACCTAGGATAATGATTTTGTCTTCTGCAGGGACTTTTTGTATAAGGTGGAGTAGGTCTGAGTAGAATTTGTCTTTCTCCGCAGGGTCGGCTTGCATAGTTGGGGCATATATACTGAAGAGAACAACACGTGGGAAGCGTAAGGAGATAATGCGATCAGAGTGTCCTGTTGGCAAGGTTTCGAGTTTGGAGGCGATGGAGTTTTTGATCATG
>NC_056523.1:33661725-33662906 GCF_019175285.1 Sceloporus undulatus | reverse complement strand
GCAGGGTCGGCTTGCATAGTTGGGGCATATATACTGAAGAGAACAACACGTGGGAGGCGTAAGGAGATAATGCGATCAGAGTGTCCTGTTGGCAAGGTTTCGAGTTTGGAGGCGATGGAGTTTTTGATCATGAAGCCTACACCTGAAAGATGTTTTTCAGTTTTGGGTTTGCCAGACCAATAGAGTGTGTAGCCGGCTCCGTGTTCTTTAAGGCTGCCTTCCTCGTGGAGACGAACTTCACTAAGAGCAGCAATGTCGATGTTAAGTCGTGACAATTCATGGGCTATTAGAGCAGAACGGCGCTCAGGACGTCCACTGTCTGCAGAATCTTGCATGGTGCTGATGTTCCAGCATGCAAGCGTTAGTCTATTTGCACCTTTGGAGGCTGGTGTGTGCCTTTGTCTCTTTGTCTTTGTTTGACCGCATCAGAAGATTCCTGTTGGCCGCGGCTAACCAACCGGGTTGTTGGGGATGAGCTTTCTTTAGGCCACCTTTTCTAGGCCCCTCTCCATATGGAGCAAGCAGTGCTCTCCTTAAAAAAGGCTGCTTCAGGATGCTGCCGAACAAGACTATCATCCCCGGTCAGTCTCAAGTGACCAAAGTCCTGAACTGCCTGCATGCAGGGTTGGCTCTGTGGCTTCCAGTGCATCTTTACACCTGCCGTTTCGTCCCTCGCCTATCGCTACAGGGCTTTTTCGGAGATTGGATGTGTCCTTCGAGCCAGTGCAATGGATTTTTCTGGTGGAGCGCAACGTGCACAGAACTGGCCTCACCCTTTAAACCAGAGGTTCATCTGCTGAGGCCTTGGCAAGCATGGACAGTGGCAGCAAGGTCCTCGGGTCGTAGATTTGATTAGAGTTTCCTTCTCTGAGATGGTTGACCTTGCAGGGTTAGATGAGCACCATCTGCCCGGGTTTGGGGTTAGAGTTTTGCTTCTCCTAGGATGGTTGCCATAAGGCTAGAGAGCTCATCCTGCCCTTTGGCGCTCTTGGTCAGACCCTTCGGTTGTGACCTGTCTGGCATGGGGGGCCCTGCCGGTGGCTATTATACCACCGCCAGCATAGCTCACAGCTTCATTAGGGTACGCAAACCTCTCCCCCACGACAAGGGTGCGTCAATGGAGATTATTATTATTATTATTATTATTATTATTATTATTATTATTATTATTATTATTATTA
>NC_056523.1:33637834-33661715 GCF_019175285.1 Sceloporus undulatus | reverse complement strand
CTACTACTACTACTATTTATATAGTGCCATAAGTTTTGCACCTTGGTGCTGTGCAGACCATTTCCCAAGTCTTCCCTGCCACAGTTGCTTGACTTCAGCAGGGTTCCATAATGCTCCAGTGAGTCCCATAATGCTGCCTTCCTCCTCTCTTCTTGCAATAGTGTGCAAGGACCACCAAACTGTCACTGCTAGATTGGCTGGCTGGCTACACTAAACAGTGAATGGATAGGTGTGTGTTTGCAAGAACAGTGAAAATACTGAATGGATGTTGAGTTAAAAGGCAGGGAGGGGGTCCTGTCAGTACAGTGTATGTATGCCACTGCCTCAAACCCTTATGATGAAGAGTGGTGGTGTTGGCAATAGCGTCCAAAGCAATGAAAGGCCTAAGGGGCCCATTTCTGCTTCCTGACCCTGAACCTCTGGCCACCAAGTTATTATTTTTCCCAAACACCCCCATCTATAGCATGAACTACTTTTCAATGGTGATCAATCAGGTCATCTTCCAAAAAAGGATTCCTCTAGCAGAGGTGTGTCATCCAGGTATAGTCACATGGAACTAGGAGGTGAACCAGAGGAGAACATGCATCTGCAGCTGAAAATTTTTATAGCTGATACTCTTTGCTCCACTCATTCCTGAGCACCAGAAACTAATTAGCAATGAATTGGAGCATGTGCTGATTTCCAGTTCTTCTACAGGGAATGGTGGCCCTACCTTCTGATCTGGACAACAGCTTAGACCTCAAACCTTTACTCTTCCCACTGTCTAAGAATTTGTTAGGGAGCATCTAGAGTTTGGGGCAGGGATGCAAGTCAAGACTGTTCTGTGTCCCTTGTACTGACAACCCTCCCAATAGGGGCATCTTCTTAGATAGTGGTGCCATGGGAAAGAATCATAGAATCATAGAATCGTAGAGTTGGAAGAGACCACAAGGGACATCCAGTCCAACCCCCTTCCATGCAGGAAATCTCAATCAAAACATCCCCGGCAGATGGCCATCCAGCCTCTGTTTAAAGACGTCTAAGGAAGGAGACTCCACTACACTCCAAAGGAGTCCGTTTCTGAATGACTTGACTAGTTTGCAAAGATTTCCCACGTTTGATCACATTAAAGCATTGATATTTTGTAAATGACTCTTGTACCATAAGATGATGCAAATATAACTATAGACATCCTAAATAATCACTTCTTTAACAAGCTGTGCTCCTTTTAATGTCCTCTTACATTAACTTGACATCACCTCCTCCTCTTTTTCCTCCTCCAAATATTTTTACACTGTTTAGATTCAAAAAATGTAATATGTATATTAATAAAAAATAAAATTTATGCAAATATACAATTAACATATGTTATTCCTGTGTTCCAAGAAATAGAGGTTGAGTAAACAGGGA
Source organism: Sceloporus undulatus (assembly GCF_019175285.1). Taxonomy (NCBI): domain Eukaryota; kingdom Metazoa; phylum Chordata; class Lepidosauria; order Squamata; family Phrynosomatidae; genus Sceloporus; species Sceloporus undulatus. The sequence goes on along the minus strand of NC_056523.1, from coordinate 33,660,326 downwards.
AGGCTTGAAGAAACAAGTATGTTTTCAACACATGTCAGAAATTAAGAATAGTTGGAACATGTCAAATTTCAAGAAGAGCAAGACTTCATTACATGTTCCCAAACCCTGAATTGATCCATTTTATCTATATTCCCAATTTTCAGATTGGTTATATAGGGAAGATATTTTCTGGTTTCAACTGTGTACAAGCATTGTGTTCCCAGACAGAGTACCCCTCCCAAGTGGCACTGGACAGTAAAAAACAATGATCAAGATAAGCAGGAATATATTCACATTGGAAATTGAGCTGGCAGATTACTGTGGCTCATGGCTTCCATGTTAACTAGGCAATGAACCCACAGAAGGATTCAGCTTGAATTTTAAAGACGGCATCTAAGAGGTAAAATTTTGTCTCCAGAATAGGTTCCATTGCCCTGGCATCTCTTTTCAGAGGTTCAAATTCAACCACATGAAGTTATGATGAAAGTAAAATTGGTCTATGGCATAATAGTTTGAGCACTGGAATGTGACTCTGGAGATCAGGATTCAATTCTCAGCTTGGCCATGAATCTAACTTGGTGACCTTGGGTAAGTCACACTGTCTCAGACTCAGGGGAAGGCAATGCCAAACCCCCTCTGAACCAATCTTGCCAAGGAGACCCCATGATAGTGTCACCTTAGGGTTACCATAAGTTGGAAATGACTTGAAGGCACACAGCAACACACATTTGGTTAAGAGCCACCATGGTGTAGTGATTTGAGTGTTGATTGAAAACACTAGGAAATGAATTCCAGTGGCCTTGGGCAAGTCACGCTTGTTTAACCCCAGAGGAAGGCAATGACAAACCCTTCTCTGAATAAATCTGGTCAATAAAACCCCATGATAGATTTATTTTAAGTCAGAAATGACTTGTAGGCATGCAACAACAATTACTTTATGTGTCACCCACCAAGTTCCTTCTTGGGCTGCTAATGCAGAAAATATAATGCTTTTGATTTACTTCAGCTTTCTGAACATCAGAGCAGGAAGGAGTTAAATATGGAGAGAAAAACAGCTAATTAGTTCAGGAATTGGAGATCAAGGAATGGGATGTTTTTTGGGGGGGGGGGAGAGAGAGAGAGAGAGATTTTAACATTCTGACTTAAAATTGTTTATGTGTTTAAAGAAGGAACTTGCTAACTTTGGGGTGGGTTCTCTTTTTTATCCCCCCAACCACCAGAGGAATACATGTACATCAATTCCAAAGTTACCTAAGAAGCTATAATTAAAAACTATCAGTCGTGCAAAGTGACTTAGAACATGCAAATTATTTTGGCCATATTCTATACTTTCCTATCACAGGCTCTGCCACATTTAGAAAGTCTTCACAAAAAGAATGATATCTAAGGAGTCATTTGCTTAATTAGGATTTGGAAAATAATTAAACACTGTACACTCATATTTTGTCAATGCTATATGACCTGTTTGAAGAAGCCTTTCTAGAATTAGATCAGAGGATATGATTAAACTTTAAACAAAAGAAGAATTCTAACCCTTCCTGGTCAATTGCTCACTTTCTTTTGTCTACAGAAAAATGGTGTAGAGGGATTGTCAAATACACACCTTTATTCACCAGTTTCACAATTGAAAATCTTGCCATGGTAAAAGAAAATGACTTTTCTGCTCTGCTGTACTGAACAGTAGTTTACAATGTGACTGCTTCTCCCCCAGTGATGAGATGATGTTGGATTTACCTGTTTACTGGTTCACAGTTCAGCAGTTTGTTAAATGGATCTACTAAAAGTGGGCTTAATCCACAGATTTCAGGGTTGTTGTTGTTGTTGTGTCTTCAAGTTATTTCCGACTTATGGTTCCTCTAAGGCAAACTTACCATGTTATTCTCCTGGCAACATTTATTTGCCATAGCCTTTTTCTGGGCCCACGACAGTGTGACTTGCCCAAGGCCACTCAGTCAATTTCCAAGACCGAGAGGGGATTTGAATTTTATTTGAAAGTTCATTCAAATCACTACACCACACTGGCTTTCATACCATGCTGGATCACTAAGATCTTTGTTATGTGCCTTCAAGTTGTTTCTGACTTCTGTTGACCATAAGGCAAGCCTATCATGGAGGTTTTCTTGGCAAGATTTCTTTAGAGGAGGTTTGTCATTGTCTTCTCCTGAGGCTGAGAGTTTGTGACTTGCCCAAGGTCACCCAGTGGGTTTCATGGCCTGGCAGGGAATCAAACTCTGTCTCCAGAGCCATAGTCCAACACTCAAATCACTATTTGAGGATCACTAATAGCTACCAGTCTCTAAATCAGGGATGGGGGTCACATGGTCCTGCTGATGCAGTGGTACAAATATATCTCTCAGCACCTATAGTCAGCATAGCCAGTGGTGAGGAATGTGAGGGGCTAACAATCTACAGCTTCTGGAGAATTACTGGTTCCCTTCCCTGCTGTAAATTTTCAAATGTGCAGCCCAAGTTGTTTTGTTGCCTGAGGTGAGAGGCAATGGTGATCCCCATCCCACCAACCCTGCTAATGAAGCAGAATACCCAAAATTCCTCTGTTACATAGTCTCATGAGATGGAAGATTTCATAGGCCTCTCTTCCAACCTTGGCAGTCAAAATATAATAATGATGATGATCAATTAATAAAGAATTTGCTGTCCTTTCATTACAACAGGGATGACTACCTCTGCCTAATGGCAGGGCAGCATTACAAATTTAGTTGTTTTGGGGGACATAATAAAGAAACTTTCCCAGCCAGTTCTGTGAGGCAGTGAATCTCAGTTAGATCGAGCATTATTTAACCAGCACAAGGCATGTTTGCTGTCAAGTCTTGGTCCAAAGTGTTTCTATACGACCTGGAAGTTATCTCTGAATCTTATCCACTCACTATCTTGACTACATAGATTTTTCAAAGAGTGGTCTTTACAGAGGAGAAATAAGATTAGTAAAGGATGGGGAGGGGAACAGGACACCCAAAGAGCACATGCTCTAAATTTGAGAGAATCATTGTTCAGTCCTAGCCACTGGTTCAAAAGGCTGCAGGGTTAGGAAGGAGTTTTTCTTGAGACTGTAGAGAGTTGAAGTAGACCAGAGCAGGCAGGGCTAGGTGGACTCTGCCATCCCACCCAATGTGAGATAACCTCATATGCTCACAGGTTTAAGGAACACTCCAACAGTTTTTGTGGCCCAACTCAAGATCAGAGGTTCCCAAACTTTTGGTCTTCCAAGTGTTGTAGACTTCAATTCCCAGAGGTCTTAGCTGGCATAGCCAATGGTCAAGAAGTTGAAGTCCAACACATCTGGAGGGCCAGAGATTGAAAATAAATGTTTTGTGTGATTTGTTAAATGGTACTTTACAGCTGACTTCATCCTAAGAGTGGGGAAATATTTCATTGATTAAAGCTGCATTTTTTGCAATATGTGAGACTTTTTATTTTGAAAATGTATACCTTATCATGAGTAGCTGTATATTTGTGAAGTACAAAAAAATAAAGTGCACTAAACATGTATTTTTGAAAATGTAATGAGTAATGTGCATAATTGTAAATGTGTATAATTATGCCAGTGTGTATGAATATGCAGAAAAAATATAAAATTGATGTGAAAAAGTTGTGCAAATTAGGTAATGTACACAAATAAATATGTACATTATGGAAAATGTATAAAATTGTGCAAATTTCAGTGTGGAAAAAGAAGCCTTATAATCTGTTACAAAACAAGGAAAGGAGGAAAATACAGGTGGGAGTTGAAGAAACTAAACAAAGTTTAAACAAATGGATGTGAGATTTGGAGAAATTCAGTGAAATAAAGACTGAGATACTTTCACACACACCCTTTCACATTTCACATCTTCTCATAATCTTTACATTACAGTTGAAGAATCTCTGTAGCAGAAAGATGCAAGGGTCCTGAGAAGACACCCAGGATCAGTATTCACATAAGGAATTTTATTAGCTCAAATGACAGCAGCCAAGAGGGCTTAGGCAACTAAAGTGGGCATCAAGCCTGTGTATAACAGTTCCAAGAAACAGAACATCAGAGTGCAGGTCCAAACGTAGTTTTATTTATAATCGAAGGGAATCCCCATTCATGCAAGACACTCACTCACACACACATCTATGAACTAAGATATAAAAGATGGTAGCAGATAGCAATTTAAAATTAAAATTGATTCAACACTGTGATTCAGCAGCTGCCTTGGGATCTTGGTGTGGCCAGCTTATGATGAAGAGCCAGGTGAAATCTGGGCAGCGTGCCTGTCTGACATCAAACGAGACCAAGTTGGGTGGTGCCTGAGCAGACATATTTATCGCAGGGTAGGCTTCAGGATGTGAATGGATTTCCAAGAAGGAAGAAGGAGCAAAGAAGTTGAGAATGGCTGGACAATCATGCAAATGTCCCTAGAGAGGAGTGCACTTGGACTTCTGTTCATGTGTAAACATAAGGTCTATCACCCACCATCACTTCTATCAGTGAAAGGATTGTGCAGATTCTGATCTTGATTGATCTATCCTGGCTACTTGGACTTCCCCATGCAGAGCTTCTCAGATCTCCTTATTTGGCAAGGCAATTTCCCGCACTGGGGCACCCCCATAGCTATGTGCTCTAAACATCCCATTTTGATATCAATTTCATATTGACACAGAGGAGGGGTGCAGAGGGCTAGACCTTGGGGTAACAGAATTGTCCCTATTTTCTTGATTCTTCATATTGGCCAACCCAGGAAAAGAAAAACAAGAGAGAGAGTGAGGTACTTTCAGCCTATTGCTACAAAGCCAGTAAGTCAAAGAAGTCTTTCCCTGCTGAATCTTTAGGACAGATTTCAAAAAACATCAAGCTGAAACTCAAGGAGACTGACAGAGAGCTATCTCACATTCTCTGTGTGTATCTGTTCATGCTATTGAATTCATATTTAGTACTGCAGTTGAATTCATATGGATTTGTTAGTCTGATAAAATGTCAACTTTGTGTGCCTGTTCGCCACATCTATCAATGTTATTACTATACACTGAGCTTTGAAAATTGTGAATTGAAATATGAACTTTTCTTCGATGCAAGGAAGACATAAGCACTGTTCAGATTATATTTTTTCTTCATAGGGAAGTTCATATGCAAAAAGAGCTGGATGATATTTACTTGCTCAGGCCCACTCCACCTCACCATGTTCATGTGTTGAGGCAAGGTTAGATGAGTAAAATTCAGGAGTGTCTGTCTGAATAAATACCAGTCCTGCTCAGTTGTAGTTGCAGCACACATGACAACCTTGGCATCAGGCAGATTTCTTTCTCCAGCAATAGGCCTTTCTCTGATGCAAGTGTGGACAACTTTTGCAGAGCTGGGGGGTATTTGATCATTGTATAAATATAGAGCCTGCATAGAGGAGAGAATCCACCAATCTCTCAACTTGGAAGATTCACTAACCTGATAGACTTATAGAAATGTAATATGGCATAAAAGTGTGGACCTTCAAAAGTGGAGTTGACACTACTTTACTGTATTATTGGCTGCAATGATCGGGTTAAGAAATTTCCGGGATACGAAAAAGTTGGATTGGCAAAAACTGTTTCGGGTTACGAAATATTTTTTGGGTTACGAAATTCATTTCGGCGCGAAATTCAAATGCTGCAAAGTGCAGCTATAGGCTTTCCAGTGCTAACGGAAAGTGTTTCGGGTTACGAAATTTTCGGGTTACGAAAGGAATGGCGGAACAAATTAATTTCGTAACCCGAGGCACCAGTGTAAAAGCTCTCTGTTGGACACAGTCTGAAACAAAGTTTTATTTGTCAGTACATTGTAAGTTTTTTATAGCAATGTGGTGTATTTCCAACCTTTACACATTTTCTATCATTGCTATGTTGCTGATATGAACTAAATTTATAGCCAATGCTGGAGCTTATCTGCCAGCCAAAGTTACCTGGCTGGGAAAACAGAATCTAGTTATGGGAAATGACCTCAAAACTTTGCTATCGTGCCCTGAATTTTGAAATTGTAATTCACTTTATGGTTGTAGAATGAAATGTTATGTGACAACAAATATGTGCAAATCTATGACATCTAAATGCTTTTGTTCCGTGTGGTAAGGAAATACATATTTAAAAGTGACTATTTTAAGAACGTTTGAAATAGGTCATGTCACCACCTGACTGGCTCCATGGAAGCAGCTCATACATTTAGCTTGCTCACTATCATACTGTGAATCTTTTGTACCCTTGACATAAAAAGTATATCTATTTTTCCCCATCAAACACCAAAAGGGTATGACAAGGTATCTCTACCTCCTCGGCTGTCTCTTTCTACTTCACAAGCAGTGCTACTTCTAAATAGGTCCCCACAGAAAAGAACATATGACTTGAAAGTGTCTGCCAGCACTTTCGTACTGTCACATCAGTGACTGAGACAAGTAAAGTAGGAAATAGCAACCAAAGATTCTTGACTGAAAGAGGAGCCCAGAATAATGGTGTGACCAGAAAAGCAAAGTGGCAGCAACTGGCCAATCCTAAAAATTCACTGGAGAAACTGGATCAAACAGAACATACACATCTTCTTAACTTCCTTACTCAAGCCAGTCCTTCTGGAAAATGGAAACAAATTAAAAAGTTTCCTAGAGATCTACAAAAGAGGTTACGTACGTGTCAAATTGGTGACAATAATAGAAGCTGTCATGCTTGCTGGAAAGATTGTTTTAATGTATTTTCCCTGGAAAATGATTAACCATCCATTATGAAGCCAAGCCCTCCCTCCAGTCCATCTGCCTTGGTCCAGGCCTTGGAGATAGAGAGGAACTGCTGGACCTCTTACCCTTTCCCTCCACCACTCCCTTCTCCTTCTGTGTCATGTCTTTTTAGATTGTAAGCCCGAGGGCAGGGATCCATCTAACTAAAACGATTGCATGTACAGCGCTGTGTAAATTTACAGCGCTTCATAAATAAAGGTTAATAATAATAATAATAATAATAATAATAATAATAATAATAAAGTAGGAATGTAAATCATTGCTAACATTATTTTCACACAGAAGAATGAAACATTTCCAAAGATTCCTCACCCATTGGGTGAAATTACAAGTATTTGTGAAGATTTTTCAATTATTCATACAAAATGTGAAAGATTTTTTTTTTGAGCAAATAAAATTTTCACAAAAAATAGTCTTGAAACATCAAAAATCATTGAAAAATCTGCACACACTCTCTCAATGTGCTGAGACTTGTCAAGTCACCCTTCCTTGTGAATATTTCTGAATATACTTTTTACCTGAAGCCCACTGGGAGACCTTATTCAAGTCACATGTTCTCAGCTTCAGGGGAAGGCAATTGTTCTCTGAACAATTATTTCCAAGAAAATCCCATGATAAGTTTGCATTAGGGTTGCCATAAATCAGAAATGATTTGAAGGCACACAGCAACTAACAACAACTTTTTTTGAACAAATTGTAAGTTTAAAAAATGAACAAATTGTTTTGACTTACAGTTATATTGACCTTGCTAAAATATATCACAAATATTATTCCTTCTCTTTTCAATTTTAAAGCATATTTGTTCTTATTAGCTATCAAGTATTAGGGCAACCCTATGAAAGAGAGACTCCAAGAGTCAACCGCCGTCCTGAGTCAAGCCACCTGTAGTGTGTTTTCCCTGTTTTCCTGCTGTCTTCCATGTTATCAAGCATTATCATCTTTAGTTTTTTGTGGGTTTTTCAGGCTATGTGGTCATGTTCTAGATGAGTTTATTCCTGATGTTTTGCCTGCATGTGTGGCTGGCATCTTCATTCTCTGAAGATGCCAGCCACACATGCAGGCGAATCATCAGGAATAAACTCTTCTATAACACGGCCACATAGCCCGAAAAACCCACAAAGAACTATGGATGATGGCCATGAAAGTCTTGGACTTCACATTATCATCTTTTCCAGTGAGTTCACATTGTCTCATGATTGACCTAGGTATGAAAGCCTGTTTAGTCATCTTCACTTCTAGTGAAAATTCAGGCTTGATTTGCTCTCAGACTCATGCATTTGTCTCTTTAAATTTGAAGTATTTGTAGAACTTCTCTCCAGCAACACATTTCAAATGAGTTGATATTCTTCTTGTCCACTTTCTTCACTGTCCAGGTTTCATAATCATACATAGAAATCAGAAATAATATGACCGTGATGATTCTGGCTTTGGTATCTAATGATACATCTTGAACATGTAGACTCAAATTACCATACAGATCTTTTCATGCAATCTCCCACCTCCAAATCCCTCAGAGTATCATAGATGTAACTATAAGAAACAGCAACCATGACAGTCATGTGTGGTAAAAACTGAGCTATTATCTGTTTAACTGGTAGGAGTGTATGTTTGCACGTTGTAGTAAGAAAAGTCAGAACTGTTCCACAGTTTAGAATGGATTTACATTAAGCTGGTTGCATGCAGGCACCATTGCATTCCTTGTGAAATTATGAAAACAGGTCTTAAATCCCTACAATTTTTAAGGAAATCTTAGTGCAAAAACTTAGTTTGGCCTCAGCCCATAAACACTTCTTGAAAAGGACTGCAAGTGATATCACCTCCATATATGACCATAGTTTTTCAAATAGCTCTTGAGAATAGCATGATTTCAATTTCTGTGTGATGCTGTTGTGGAAAAGTTTTGAATTTGAATTGACGTTCTCATGCACACACGGCCTATATAGGTCTGCCTCTGGATTCTCCACTCCAAGCATGCATCTGAGAAAGTAGGCTCAAGTCTACAAAAGTTCATGCTGCCAACTTTTTTCTTTCAGTCTCAAAGGTGTTACAAGATCCCTATGCACACCAATCCCTTGCCAGTTCAGGAATCTCACCATATGACCATCCAATCTTTGATTTTTTAAAATAATAATAATAATAATAATAATAATAATAATAATAAGAGTCCACCACATTCTGAGGTGGTCAGTTCTATTATTGAATTGCTTAGTTCAGCCAGGATCTCCTTTCTTGCATTTTGAATCCTTTGATTTGGCTCCTCCTACCCTCTGGAGCAGCTTACTCTCTCTTCCCTTTGACAGCGCTTGAAATATTTGAAGATGCCTAGCATGGCATTGCTCAGTTTTTTGCTCACTTTTTTCTTATAGGGTTTGGTTTTCAGAATCATTACCATCTTAGTTGCCTTCCTCTGGGTACATTTTAGTTTCTCCATATTTTTCTTTAACTGTGGTAGGGAGAAATGAGATCTGTCAATGCAGAACAGGGTAGTCCTTCTACTTCCCCTGATTAGGACACTATACATCTGTTGATACATCTGTTGCTTTAATATTCTTTGATATCACACTATAGACTCGTGTTTATCTTATCGTATTTTAAGATCCCATATTCTTTTGCACCTTCTACTGTTGAGCTAGGTGTCCCCTATCATTTGGTCTGCATTAATCAAATTTATTAGGCAAGTCAGGGCAGGTTATAACCACAAGGACACTAGTGTATTATATAGTTTCATATGTAGCATTTAATGATGATAAATTCATTAACAATCACCAATTCTAATTCACTAGGCAGGCAAACATTGAGCTTATCTAGTGAATTATCATTCATGGTTGTTAATGAATTTATCTTTTTTATCTAACCTGCCTTAATGGAAGCAAAAGGAATACTTTACAGTCTGAGAGAATTGCAGACCATCATGGCTTCCATAAATATGATTTATGATTACTAAAATTAAAAGAAAACATCAAACGTTAACAAAATTCAAATAAGAAATCCGTTCGTATATTCACTAATGACTCATTTAATGCATGCAAGTACTTCATGAATCATTTAATGCTTAGGTAAATTGGGATCTCCTGATAGATCACAGGGAGATTTGACCCTTCACATTTTCAGACTGAAAATTCATTAACAATACTGACAACAACTGTGCTTCCTCCACCTGTAATACAAGATATAAGAATCCCTAATCTTTAATGAGTCAGGGCTTGTATGTGCCATTACCTCAGTGTGTTTCACTGGATGTAGAAGAAGCAGTCTCCATTTTGATTTGCATCTGGCTCTGCTTCAAGCTATTATTTTGTCCCTGCATCCACCTTCAATTCACCATTATATGAAGACTATTGCACTTTATTTAAACCAACTTATCTTTGATGGGATGCAGTCAGCTTTAAATTTAAAAATGGGTGTTAACGCACTCAGCTGCAGCTGGGTGAGGGCAACCTGTCTGCAGCCTGGGCCCCAGCCACACCTATCCTGTGGCTTTTCAAAAATACCAAGCTCCTGTTTTTGAAAAGTCACAGGATAAGTGTGGTAGGGGTCTGGGCTGCAAATGAGTGCGATAACATCCATTTTTAAATTCAAATTCAACTTTATCCCGTTGGGGACAAGTCGGTTTAAATAGATTATCTCCTATGTCTTGGTAGAAGTTAGGCTTCTGTTTTTATAGAAAAGAGGAGAAATAAGATTCCACAAGCCTAAACTGCCCATACAGGGCAGAAAAGATGGTTAAGAGGTGATATGATAGCCCAGTTTAATTATTTGAAGGGGTGTAAAATTGGGGGTGGAGCAAACTTGTTTTCTGCTGCTCCAAAGACTAGCACATGGAGCAATGGATGCAAACCACAAGAAAAAGAGATTACATCCACAGGACCTATGTCAACGACAGCATCCAAATCAGAACGAATCCAAGCAATTTTGTCTGCAAAGTGTCTTGCAAATTCTTCACAGCGAGCTGTCGAATGGTATTTATTTTCTTCTTGGGGGGCAGAGTGTAAAAGTGACCTCTCGAAACAGTTCTGTTGGATGACAATGTGCAGACGCAATGGTGGCCGAGAAGTGTAATTTCTTCATTGCATTCATTGCTCCACCATAGGACTTCCAATGGGCCTTAGCCCACGTTCGGTCGTGAGTTTTCTGCCATCATCGCTCTAGTCTCCACTCGTTTCATCACCACCAGCTCCCTAGTGAACCAGGGGCTATGTTTGGCTCTACTTCGTGGCAGGGGATTCTCAGGAGCAATCGTGTCCACTGCCCTATCATAAATCTTAGGTTGCAAGGCTTCTTACAGTAGCTGCCGGGTTCCTAGTCCTTCTATCTTTCACTCAAGGTAGTTATTTACTAGGCTTGACATCTCCAACCTAGTAAGCACTCCCACATAAAATTCTCAGAATAGGCTTCTAGCATGACATAGTGATTTGGGTGTTGGACTATGACTCTGGGGACCAGGGTATAATTCCCAGCTTTGTGATTTAAACCCACTAGGTAACCTTGGGCAAGCCACATGCCTCAGAAGAAGGCAATGGCATGGGATTTGTAGGTTTGTGAGCTATTTAGCTTTCTCTGTCAGACAGCTCAGGTACAACAACAAACTACAGTTCCACAAATTCCATAGCACTGAGCCTTGGCAGATAAAGTAGTGTCAAACTGAAATATTTCTGCAATGTGGATACAACCTTAGAAGTCTTTCTGTTCTTGTATTTGTTTCTGGCTACTCCTCATCTTGAGGAGGATAGGTTTTTAATCATCTCTTGAAAACCAAGATCTCTTTGGCATCCTCGATTCTACAGAAGATTTCTGACTGGGGGCCCAGAATCCTCATTTCAAGAGGATGAATAGGCATGGCATCTATCTCGTTTATCCATTGATCCTTACAATATGAACCAAGATGTTGATGGATTTTTTTTCTGGGATCCTGGATATATTATTATTATTATTACTATTATTATTAAACTTTATTTCTATAGCGCTGTAATTATACACAGCGCTGTACAAAGTCGGTAAAATTAGGAGTAAATAAAAGCTTGCCCAAAGCGTACATTCTAAGATAATAACAATTAAAAGAGGAATAGATAAAATTACCATATAGAAAAGAAAAAACAGATTAAAAACATCAAATATCAAACAAATCACATCACATCAAATATTGTCAGACAGCCAGATGACAATCACAAATTCCCTGAGAACGCTTCCCTAAACAATATGGTTTTCAGCTCGGCCTTAAAGCTGGTTAGGGAAGTGATGAGCCGTGCATGCAGAGGAAGAAGGTTCCAGGAATGAGGGGCAGCTAGAGAGAAGGGACGGATCCGGGACAGGGCAGAGAAGATCCTGGGTTGAGAGAGAAGACCTTGGCTACCAGAGCGGAGAGTGCGAGTAGGGATGTAGGGAGAGAGAAGATCAGTTAAATAAAGAGGGGCCAGCCCATGCAGGGCTTTAAAGGTGAGTAGCAAAAGTTTGTACCTGATGCGGAAAGGAAAAGGGAGCCAGTGAAGGGAGGACCTTTGCATGCTTATGGACCCAGTGGAGAAAAGGTCTGGAAAAAACATTGTTAGAGAGCTCTTTCTCTAGTTTGAACCAGATTTTTCTTCATCCATTATAGCCATGGTAAGGAATCTTGTGGCATTTTAAAGACTAACAAGTTTTAATTGGCAGAAACATCCATTTCCTGTAGCCATTTAATCAGATGGAAAGGACTACATAAAAATGTATAACCAATAAACCATGGTAATCTTTAAATGCCACAAGATGGTTTATTGTTTTTAATGCAACAAAATTATACAGCTTTCCCCCCTCCAACCAGCCTAGAAGTAAAATAGGAAATATAAGCGGGTTACAGACCGCCAAAAAATATGTATAGAATACGTATTAGGGTTAGGAAGGGGCGGTGCTTCTGCACCCCCCTAACCCTAGTACGTATTCCATACGTACAACATGGCAGTGCCCCTTCCACATGGGGGCCGTCATGTTTACGTATCGGACGCATAGCATCCAGATGTGTCGCGGCGCCTATGATGTCGCGAATGCGCCAGCGGCGCCTCGCGACGTCATAGAGGCGCCTCAAGAAGGAGCTCCATTTTGGAGCTCCTTTTTTGCTCCGCGTGGGAGCTGCGTGGTGTGGCTGCCACGGCTTCCTTGCGGAGCAAGCGGCGGTGGTGGTCTGTAACCCGCCATAGAGACCCAGAACTGAGATCCAGCCAGCATTGTGTAGTGGTCTGAGTGTTGGAGTAGGACACTGGGAGACGAAGGTTTGACTCCCTAGTCAGCCATGAAAACCCAAAGGATGACCTTCAGCAAGTCACAATCTCTTCATCTCAGAGGAAGGAAAAGGCAAACCTCCTCTGAACAAATCTTTTCAAGAAAACCCCATGATAGATTCACTTTAGGGCTGGCATAAATTGGAACTTGATGACACACAACAACAACAAACATATGGGAAAAGAAAATAACTGTGGTTCCAGTGATAATAGGTGCTCTGAGAAAAATTACAAATGAAAAGAACCTGAATGAAATTACAGAAGCACAATTATAAAAATGACACTATTTGGAACATGCCACATTATCCAGCAGTATTTCATGGATTCCTACATTTTTGGATAGACTCTGTATCATTGATTGTCAAAAACTACTATTTATAACTTCTAGTAGACTATGGCGGGTTACAGACCGCCCATTTGGGGCGGCCTGCACCCGCCCCTTTCCCCGCTGTATCGGGGCCTCAGCTGCCAAACCGGCAGCCTCCGAGGCCCCGATCCGCCGCTTTGCAGGCCGCGGGGAAGCGGCAAAAGGCCGCTTCCCCGCGGCCTGGAAAGGGATGTCCATGGGGTTTCAAGCCCCAAGGACACCGCTTGGCCCCTTTCTCCTCTGCGTCGCTGGGCGCAGCCATGTAAAGGCGGCACCGAGCAACGCAAACCCCAGAAGGAGCTCCGTTTCGGAGTTCCTTCTTACGTCGTGGAAAGGGCGCTCTAGGCGCCCTTGCGTGGCGCAAAGATGTCACGTCCGCACTGCCTCGTTTGGAGGCAGCGCGGTCGTGACGTAGTAATGGTGGCGGCCATGTGGAACGGACGCCGCCATTTCGTATGGACTCAGTCTGTGCTAGGGTTAGGGGCGTCTGGAAGAGACGCCCCTTTCTAACCCTAGCACGGACTGAGTCTGTCCTAGGGTGCCCATCTGTAACAGGCCTATAAAACCAAGAAGGGAGGACTGAGAGACGATTCCTCCCAGGATAAGGAATATTCAGAGGCAGAGACACAGGTAGAACCACTTATAATGCAGGATTTCAAGAGACAAGAGAAGAACGAAATGTGATGATTGATGAATTACTACTACTACTACTACTACTACTACTAATATTCATTGGCTGTTCCTGCTATCTTGGGATACATTCCTATTCTGCCTTTCTCTCCCTCTCCTTCCAATATGTGCAGAGATGTAGCTACTTGTTTTCTGTCCTCTCTCCCTTTTTCAAGTTGCATAACAGTCTCTTAACAAGTAGGAGCATTCTTATTAAAAATCAAGGTTGGACGATTTAGGTAATTGTTTTGATGTACTTCAATGCCCACTAGACTTGCCATCAATAGTTTCTTTTTGTTTATTCCTGAGAAACATATCTGACAAAACTGCAGAGTCTCATTATTGATAGATAGATAGAATAGATAGACAGACAGACAGACAGACAGACAGACAGGATCTGATCCAAGAATCCTGTGAATCTCATCCAAGGATGATAGGATCTGATCCAAGAGTCCATACCTATGGACTGCCTAGGCCAGTGGTTCCCAACCTTTGATCCTTCAAATGATTTGGACTTCAGCTCCCATAATTTCCAACTGTTGGCCAAGTTGGTTGGGTCTTCTGGGAGATATAGTCCAGAACAAATGGAGGACCAAAGGCTGGGAACCATTGGACTGGAAAGTTGTCTTTCCATATGTGAGAACTCCGTATTAGCTGCTAGGATTGATTAATCTAGGATTCAAGAATAGAGGCAAGAAAAATAACAGGAAGCAGGAAAGGAGAAGAAAGAACTTGTAGGCATGTGTGGGTCTGTATGCCATGAACATGTACGGATGTCAGAGGAACTGAGATAATACACTAGGAGTAAATGACTGGCATCCTGTTAGTGACATGCATATGTATGGCTTTTGGATGGGGTGCAGGGGGCTATTCTCTAATCCTTTGTAGCCCATCTGAACCTTCCTCTCAGCAGCTGTCAAATCCTAGAAAGGATCACTGTTTCAAACCAGTGGGGAGGGAAGGGAGGGAGTGGCAGTTGTAAAGATGGATCTGATCTGGGTTCTGAGGGGAAAGAAAAGGAGGGTACACTCTCATTTCTTCCTCCCTCCAAGCTGAGATATATATTTCTTCATCATCAGAATTGTTCCTCCACCTTCCTACTGGTAAGAAGCAGCAGCAGTGATCCCTCTTAGGGTTTGCCTGTTGCCAGGGTGAGGGAGGACATGAAGCAGCATGGGCAGAGCCTTAGGCTTCATTTTCCTGGTGCCCAATCTCGGCCAATGATCTATGGAAAGCAGTACAGAAATACAGATTCTATCTTCATTGGTGGCAGTAATTTTACTGTACTACTCCCAACATGTACACACACATCATATAATTCCTTACAATAATGCACATACATATTATAATTCATTACTGTTATTTACTTGATATTGAACTTATAATACCTGGCTCCATGGCACTCCCAAGCAGTTCATATTTTAAAAATTTACATGTGCTATGTATAAAAACAATGTCAAACAACGTAAGCCACTTTCAAATTATAAATAATTGACTAAATAATGAAAACATTCCAACAGTTGATAAAAGGAAAACAGAAATGGAGTAATAATCAGTCAGAGAGAATGACTGCATGAAGAGATAGGTTTTCAGCAGGTGCTGGAAAATGAACACTGCTTCTTTTTTTTAAGCCAACCAGAGAAGGAAATTCCAAAGAGTGGACAGCATGACTGAGCTCTCTTTTCTGATATCACCTGACAATATTCTATTGATTACACAATCATCTCTAAGTTCTCTGCATACACACAAACAGCATGCCCTCCAACTGTCCCAGTTTCACAGGGACAGTCCCAATTATTTCTCTATCATCCCAGTTTTTCAGCAGTCTTTAAATTCACCAGTTTCTCTCTCCTCCTCCCACTTTCCCACTTTGTCCTCTGTTTATTTAATACTGTAAAGTAATTTGCCGCAGTCAACTGCTGCAGCAAAAAAAAAAAAAAAGGAGTTTGCATTCAGTTAACAAAGTAGAGAAGAGAGGATGGTATTTTGCTCTTCCCATTAGGCTCAGGCAAAAGCAAACTGCAATAGCCACTCCTAGCCTGTCTTGTCTTACTCAGTAAGTTTTACCATGTTGACGACACTCTGAAGTTACTTGGCCATACATGTCTCATTTTTCATTTGTGAAATACCGAGGGTGGGTTCTGAGTCTTCAACATCAGAGTATTTAATGCTATTGATTACCAAAGATGTGATTGCTAAGGAAAGGGCCTGACTGAGATTTGTGTTTACTTTTGCCATCTTGACTACACTCTGATTTGCTTGGCCATACACATTCCAGTTTTCATCTGTGAAGTAATCTTGGATCTGAAGCATAGGGAAGCCTTGGCTAGGTATACTGGTCCAATGTTGTTTAGGAGTTTGTAAGTAGACCATAAAAGAATCAGAAGCACACACATGGACTGGAGAGAGAGAGAGATCTTAAATCTTTAACTCTGAAGTAGCCAATCTATACATGAAAATTGACTTTGAAATTTCATGGCTCCTTGCACGTAAGAATGAAAAATAGGTTTGAGCTGTCAAATATCTGATGAAAACACAGTTTCCCAAAACCGAGAAAGTAATAAGTTGCCTCCAATTCCCATGGGTTCACATTGAATGCTTACAATATGTACTGTTCCTTCCTTGACTCAAGGAGTTGCACTGACAAATTCCAAACAGAGGCCATACAAGGCTCATTGGGACTATTTGTTTCAATGGAGCAGAACAAAGCAATAAATTTACTTCAGAGTTGACCGCATTAAAGAAACACATATTGTGATCAGAAGAATTAGATTTCTTCTCCTCACTTCTATTAGCTTACTTGAAAATTAGCTTACTTGCTGTTCACCGCTATGATCTCTGGAATAGCGGTATATAAATAAAATAAATTATTATTATTATTATTATTATTATTATTATTATTATTATTATTATTATTATTATTGGCCTTGCTTTTTCAATGCCTCACAGTTTCTGACTGTCAACAAAGCTTTCTGTCTGAGCACACCAGGGAATCCATTGAAATATAATGTGTTAAATGTTGACAGTTGAATGAAACTTGTAAATGTCCATTAACCTTTTTGAAATGTTAAGATTTTATAATGTCAAGATTTTTCTATTCCTAAATGGAAGAAATTTGGGAAACTTCAAAAATGAAACAAAATTCTCCCTTATTTACAGTGGCCAGCATTGGAAGGATCATGTAGGATCTATGTTCTCACCATTGAAAAGAACATGTGGTACTTACCTGACCCAGCGGTTTAAAAAAGAGAAACATCTTTTAAAAAATAAGAGATAGCAATCTTAGCTAAATAATAATTTAAGTGAATACACGGGGATTTGAATCTAGAGCTAAACACTCTCTCACATTTGATTTTTTTAAATAATTTTATGTTCTTTCAGTCCCAAATATATTGAAATTGTGAATTTTGATACATTCACCTGAGGAAAATGCCTAAAATGGAAAGCAACCCATTTGTCAAAAAGAACTTTAGCTCAATAGGTTTGATCATCGTGAATAGAATGGGCTGATGCTTCCCATTTAATCAAATACTTGGACTGCAGTGGATGGTATCTGAAAGCTGTGACGATAACACAGAGTCTAAAGGTATATCCACACTACAGAATTATAGCAGTTTGACACCATTTTACATGCCATGACCCCTTCCTACAGAATCTTGCAGTTTGTAAATTTGTTAGGTCTCCAGCCTTCTCTGCAAAAGAACTCTGGTCCCTTACCAAATGAATCCCAGGATTCTTGTAGGATGGAGCCATGGCAGTTAAAGTGATACTAAACTGCTATAATTCTGCAGTGTGGATACACCCAAGGTCAGGAAAAAGCCAGCTGTCTGCAGCTCATCAGCCATATATAGATAATAACCAGAGGTTTGTTCTCTGTATTCTTAGAGAACTCACAATACTGGCCTCTCAGTGGAGCATGTTTACTCTCTTTGGAGACAGCCACAAAAGATAAGTTGTTAGGATCCTCGTTCCCTTTGTACATATTCTCTAGCTCTCCCTCCCTCCCCACACACCTCACACTGTTTGGCTGGATGTTTATCAGAGCTTCCATTCCCCAGCGCCTCCTGCCACTCTTGATAAGACCATTGTGGCAAACAGATCCACTCTCCTTTCATACAAAGCAAAAGGAAAGCATCTGGGGGGATGTAACTGAGTGTACAAGCTCTTTGGGGAGCAGAGGCGCATGACTAGGAAACATTCATCTGATGGCATGTGTGGACACCAAGGGCAATATAATAAAACTTCTATCAGGTGAAGAAAGTGATGTGACTGTCAACAGAATTATTCTGTTGTACAACAGCAACTTATTTAACAACCAGAGATCAGGAAAGGATCAGATTTGTTCTGATTCTCAGAAAACTGAGTTGTGATTATCCATTATAAGAAACGGATGCTCCTAAAACATCAAACTTTTTTTTTAAAAAAATGACATCAACACATTCCTTATTAATGTACCCATTTATTATAAACAATACAGGTTGAATCTCCCTTATCTGAAATACCCAGGACAAGAAGTATTTTTGATTTCAGATTTTTTTTTTTTCAGATTTGGGGATATTTGCATATGTACATAATGAGGTATCTTGGAGATGGGACCAAGTCTAAACATGAAATTCATGTTTATATTTCAAATAAATCTTCTCTTACTTGATCTTCCCTGAAGATAATTTTATACACAACATTTTTAAATAATTGTGTGGATGAAAATAAGTTTGGATAATACTTCATGGGTAAGATACTCTATCACACTTGCATAGTGTATATCTATACTCCTATATTTACCTGGTGATTATACTATACTACCATGCTGCTAAATGTTGATTTTGCGCAACTGATTGCATAACAGCCCATGTGCTGGCTTATTGTGAAGTGGCCAATGCAAACTGGCTGTTTCTGCAATCCCAGTGAATGAAATGGTATATTGAGGGCTCTGATAAATAGCTATGCACCTTCCACTAAAGCATAACTTTATGTGAAATGGCTGCACATATTGCTCTCTACTTATGCAACTGTTCCTAGTCACAAAATGTACAATTACACACATAAGGGAAATGACACTGGCAAGATTTTTGCCCATGTTTCTGATGGTCTATTAACTGGGTAAGCTTCATAATTTGGCTTCAGTTGACTATTTTTGTCTAGTTCATTATATATATTTTAATCACTAGGTATATGGAGGATATAGAGATTGCTGTGATGGTCATTATTTCTTCTCTGTGTCATCACAGGAGCCATATGTTTCAGCTAAAAGCAATGGATAGGATTCTGACTTCCTGGTGCAAGCCTTTTGTCTATAGAGTTGGAGAAAGGCAAATGATGCTGCATATCTTGAGGTGAGAGTGAGCCAGCAAGATGTAATGGTTTGAGTGTTGGACTATGACTCTGGAAACTACAGTTCATACCTGATTAGGTCATGTAAACCCACTCAGTAGCCTTGGGCAAGTCACAGTCTCTCAGCCTTAGAAAATGGCAATAGCAAACCCCCTCTGAAGAAACCTGCCAAGAAAACCCTATGATAAAGTCACCAAAAGTCAGAAATGACTTGAAAGAACACAATAACCACAACCACAACCACCACCAACAAACCTTGAAGTGAATCATGTAATCCCAGCCTGTAGTCTTCATTCTCAGGACACTAGTAACTACAGATCCCATGATGTTAATATCTGACAGGGATAATTTTTTCAACTTTTCTGTGTTACTTCCAACCTAAGTTTTGTAAAATCTGATGTGAAGCTTGGAGGGATCTGAAAACTTGCTTTTTAGAGATGCTGACACCTGATATAGAGTTCTGGGGGGCCTAAAAGCTTACTTTTCAAAGAGGATAACACCTAATGTAGAGTTTTGGAAAATCTGAAATCTTCCTTTTCCAAAATCAGCCCAGTAAAGATATTATTCAACATGGTTATAATAATGTTGTTAACTATAAGACTTTTTGTTGTTTCACTCCTAAGAGTACAGCATGCTGTAACAAAGAATTATGTACCTTGTACCACATAGATGAAAGTCAACAAACAGACCATGGTCCAACCAGGATGACCCATGGGATGTTCCCACACAGACTCAAACTACTCACTGCTGGTACCAGTCAACTAATGGTAAGATCGGTTGGAGAAGCCACACTTTTGATGTATCTAATAGGCATTAACTCACATGGTTTTAAAAATAAAAACAATAAATTACATGCAAAAAGTATGGGCTAACTGTTTTATTTCATTATTCATTTTCCCTGCCCACGTATGATACAACATATCTGATCTTCACATTACAAGTGTAAAGGTATGTTCTTCCCCCTATGCACCATGGTGTTGCTTTAATTTCACAATTCAGTAGTCAAGGCACTTCCTGAATTCCTGAAAAGAATTGAATAATTGATCCACAATAATTAATGGATGGGCTGCGCTAGATAAGAACAGTAACATGATACTAGTTAATACACCAGTCAACTGTGGGGAATGGGGATGTGTGCTTTGCATGCTACGTGTAATTAATTTTCATTAACTCTTCTCACATCGACACAGCCATCTTCTGAAAGACAGTTCTAAGCATAAGAGCCAACCTGGCTTAAAATTAAACATCATTCTTGTTTGAATACATGTAGCAGTTCATTTATGAAACTGAGAATGTTCAAAGAACATTCTGAAGCAAAGCAAGTGATCTCATCCAAGTGAAAGAACTAAGTCTATGAAACTTACTAATTAGGCTTAGTTACATAAACTTAACATACAAGTCTGATATAGTTTAGGATTGAGTATCTAAAGAACCCACCTAAACGGTGGCATTGTTTATGAAGGCTGTTCTATACATTTTACTGCCTTAGGTGGAGTGGGTAGTTAGAGGGGACAAAGCCTTAAACTGGATTTATTTTTCATGTTCAGCCAAATTGGGAGGGAAGGTTATTCAATGTTTAACTATGTTCATTTGTTTATTTATTTCTGTGATAAGATATTATCTGAGACCTGCATTGGGCTGTCATGGTTTCATCCTATGGGCTCCTGGGGTTTAGATTTGGGGCACTAGAGTCCTCTGGCTGAATTCTAAACATCTTTCCCTAGACAGAAAGCTTTACGTATTTTTCCACTTCATCTTCAAAATGTATATATTTTGCTATTTGCTGCCTTGGGTTCGATTCCTATATTGGGAGAAAGATGGAAGATGATGATGATGATGATGATGATGATGATGATGATGATGATGATGACGACAACAACAACAATATAGAAAGGGGAATGTTCAGTCCAAAATGCAAGTAGCAGTGCAAGGAACCTGTGTAGCCAAGCATCCTACTTCCCACACTGAGCAACAAGGCATGTAAAAGGATGTCATACTTCAATACCAAAATGTGGAGTATTTGCTGAATTGATGCTCTGTTGTCCACAGACATAACCAACATAAAGATTTTCATGTGTGCAACCAGCCATTCTCCCAGGATTTCCCACTTTGGCCTGAGACAGGCGGTTGGGAAGCAGAATGCTGGCACTGATTCTAGGGTTCAGGAGCGCACACCAACCACACGCTCCCAAACCCTAGTCCGTACAGATGCAGCCATCATGGGGGCCACCATGATGATGCAAGCATGGTGCCATGTCCGCACGTTGCAGCGCCACTCTTGCATCATCGACACATGACAGTGCGCCAATGTCACACTCTTTGCATCAGCCGCACGCACCTAAAAGAACCCAGAGGGACACTGCTCAGTTTGGCTGCTGTGGCTTCTTTCGGGAGCAAAAACAGGCAGCTCCAGGCCACCCTTTTGAGGCAGTCTGTCGAGTCCCTTTATCAAAATGTTACTCAAGTTTCTCTTTCAAAGGTGTAATAGATAACTTATCAGTTCTTCTGCCAAAGCATTTGGAGCTTTTCTGGGAAGGAGGGAGTAGTAGTAGTAGTAGTAGTAGTAGTAGCAGCAGTTTTATTTTACAAAGAGAGCCAGGAGTTTAGAAAGATTTTGGAAAGGGAAGGCTACAAAATAGACACTTAATTGTGAATGGATAATAAAAAGGTGTGATACAAGGGAAAGGGGCTATTCTTGCTACAATGAAAGCTGGAGAATTTAGACAAAAAAGAAGTTCCTTTACAAACATATGTGAATGCATACATACAATGTATTTCTCCCAGCCTCTTTATGTTTGGGCAAGCAGCTTTATCAGCAAGTCATAAGACACCCTTTGAAATGGAAGATATTTCTTTCACATGCCACCAGCTGTGGCCAGTTTAGACCATGGTTTTAAAAATCCCTGAACTCATACACTAGACATTGCCCCAAATTAAATATCAGAGTCATTCATTTCAAACTGAGCTTATTGTTAAGGGCTTGGCTGCAGTGAGGCAGAGGTATGAAAGGTTGACTATGAGAACTAGTCCAATAGCTAACATATGTAGAGGGAAAGTCAGAAAAGCTAAAGTGCAGAATAAGCTCAGGCTTGCAAGAGAGGTAAAGGACAATAAAAAGGCCTTTTTTGTTATGTTGATATCAAAAGGAAGAGAAAGGGAATGGTGGG
>NC_056523.1:33589410-33637824 GCF_019175285.1 Sceloporus undulatus | reverse complement strand
GCCACTGCATGGAGGAGATGGCAAAATGCTAACAGGAGACAGAGAAAAGGCAGAACTACTCAACACCTACTTTGCCTCACTCTCCTCACAAAAGGAATAGGGTGCTTAAACTGAGGGAAATGGATTAGATGATGCTGTCGGGGAAATGCATCACAGAATAGCTAAAGAGGCAGTGCAGGAATATCTGGTCAATCTAAATGAATTTAAGTCTCCAGGGCCAGATGAACTACATCCAAGAGTATTAAAAGAACTGGCAAATGTAATCTTAGAGCCACTGTCAATAATCTTTGAGAATTCCTGGAGAACAGGAGAAGTCCCAGCAGAATGAGGGAGGGCAAATGTTGTTCCTATTTTCAAAAGAGAGAGGAGGAGACCCAAACAATTACTACCCTGTCAGACTGACATCTATTCTAGGAAAGATTCTAGAGCAGATCATTAAACAAAAGATCTGAAAGCATATAGAAAGGAATGCCATAATTACTAGATGTCAACATGGGTTTCTCAAAAACAAGTCATGCCAGACTAATCTGATCTCTTTTTTGATAAAATTACCAGCTTGGTAGATGAAAGAAATGCGGATATAGTGTATCTTAATTTCAATAAGGTCCTTGACAAGGACACCATGATATCCTTGTAAACAAGCTAGTAAAACATGGGCTAGACAATGCAACCATTCGGTGAATTTGTAAGTGGTTGACCAACCTGACTCAAAGTGTGCTCAGCAATGGCTCCTCTTCATCTTGGAGAGAAGTGACCAGTGGGGTGCCACAGGGTTCTATCCTGGGCCTAGAACTATTCAACATCTTTATCAGTGACTTGGATAAAGGAGTAGAGGGCATGTTTATCAAATTTGCAGATGACACCAAATTAGGGGGAGTAGCTAATACCTCATAGGACAGGATCAAAATTCAAATTGACCTTAATAGATTAGAAAACAGGTCCAACATTAAAAAATGTATTTCAACAGGGGGAAATTAAAAGTGTTAAGGGAGAAAAAAATGAAATGCACAAATATAGGATGAGGGGCACCTGACTTGACAACAATACATGTGAAAAAGATCTAGGGGTCCTAGTAGAGCAGGTTAAGGAGCTGGGTATGTTTAGCCTAGAGAAGAGAAAGTTAGGAGGTAATATGATAGCCATGTTAAAATATTTGAAAGGATTTCATACTGAAGATGGAGCCAGTTTGTGAAAGAAATTTTATGAACTAATGTAATAATGGATCCCAAACTTTATCTGTTAAGTATGTGTGAAGATGATGATTTGGAGCAAGTTATTATTTTATATAACAACTAGTGCCAAGATGGTGTTTGCCAGGAAATGGAAGTCAGAAGAACTCCCCTCGATAGAGGAATGGTTAGCCAAATTAACAAATCTGTTTCAATTACAGTAGATAAACTTACGTGTTTGTTAAGAGGTCAGGATTGGGAAAAGCATGGTGAGATTTGGAAACCGCTATATGTATAGCTAAGTAAGAAAAAGGTCAAGAATGAAGAAATTTGATTATACATGGTAAGCCAATATGATTATGGAATAAAAATTGATATCGCTAGATGAGTTATTGATATGGAAATAAAGCTAGAAGAATGCACCTTTTGGCATATAGACAGATATTAATCCAAATTCCGATAATCAAAAAAGAGGTTCGTATGGTGATGACCTTCAATCATAAAATGACTTATTTGAAGTTCAGGAAGTCATATTTTTGTTTGGTTATGTGTTGTAGTTTGTTGTAATGTGATGTTTAGGTGTTGTTAACACTATGTTAACATGATGTTAATGTGATGTAATGTAATGTATGTTGATGTGAGATGTGCTTTATTAACCAATAAAAATTTATAAAAAAGAAAGAAAGAAAAAGAAAGAAAGAAAGAAAGAAAGTGGAGCCAGTTTGCTTTCTGCATAGAATGAGACATGGAGCAATGAATTCAAACTACAGGAACATTAAGAAGAACCTCCTGACAGTATGAGCTGTTTGACAGTGGAATTTGCTGCTTCGGAATATGATGGAGTCTCTTTCTTTGGAGTTTTTTTTTTTTAACAGAGGCTGGATGGCCATCTGTTGGGGTGCTTTGATTGTATGTTCCTGCATGGCTTGGGGTTGGACTGGATGGACCTTGAAGTCTCTTCCAACTCTTTAATTCTGGGATTCTATGTACTGAGCATTGCTATTTTCTATTAGTAGTATGGCATAATCTGCATTTCTTAAATTGTTGATGTTTCTTTCTCCAGTTTTCATGCCTACTTCCAAGGCTAATCCTATTTTACATATAGGCTGATGATATGATATCCAGCCTTACCACCACCCACCTACCCCAATCAATTGGGAACCATTCCATGTCTCTATGTTTTGCCCTGATAGTAGCCTATTGCCTAAACTGGTTAAGGTTATGAACCAGGACAATCAAATGTTGTGGCATACCAGTGTCTTTGAGAGCAGTCCATCAGTTTTCAAACAATCAAAGGCTTTTCTACAACCTATAAAGCATAGGCTGGTTTTCTTTTGAAAATCTTCAGTGCCCTCCATTATCTAATGTATATTTTCAATATGATTCTTAGTGCCTCTTCTTTTCCTGGACATCTTTGTTCTTTGGGCAGCTGGCATTTCTCATTCTATATATGATAGAAGACTTTGTTGTAGAATTTTGAGCATCACTTTGCTTGCATGGAAAATTAATGCAATAGTCCTGTGATTATTACAATCCATGGTATCCCCTTTCCTGGGGGATTGGACTGTATAGTAAACATTTACAATTTGTGGGCCATTGTTTTGTTTTCTTTATTTGTTGACAGATTTTAGTTAATACTATAGTAAAGTCTGTTTCTGTAGCTTGACACAACTCTATTGGTATGCCATCTACTGTTGGTGATTCATTTCTCCCAGGTGTTCTGAGTGCAGCTTCCACTTAACGTTCTAAAATTGGTGGGTCATGTTCAAATGGCTTTTCTTTGAATGAATCTGTACTCTTTTCATTTCTTTTATTTAGTTCTTCAGTGTATTATATTCATCATTTTTATATTTTTACTTGGTCATGTAACATGTCCCCAGCTGGTCAGATAGAAGCCCCACTCTTAAATGTCTCTTTGATTTTTCAGATCTTGTGGAAAAGGCCTCTTGTTCTTTCCTTTTTTTTTTCCCTTCTGTTTTTCCCCTTTGGTTATGATGGAGTTTCTACACACAAGTCACTGAACAGTTGCCTCCTGAGACATAACTCTATCTCTGACACTTTTTAGTTTTGCTTCTCACCTGCTTGAAGAATTCCATCTGGCATCCATCAAATATTCTTTTTCTTTTTTGCTGAAGATAGTGTTTTGGTTTGGTTTGTTTGTTTTTTCATTCCTCTCTAACAATGCCCTTGGCTTCAGTCCAGGGTTCTTTTGGCTCCTTGACCATTAGTCTTGCTAATAAAGATATATGTATCAGGGAGAGGGAGGGAGGAAAACTGAAAAAGGAAGGAAGGAAGGAAGGAAGTAAAAACATCACAGAAAGAGAGATATAGTGATATATGCATTTAAAAATTGAGGAAATCACTGGGTTTATCTATGAATCATTATCTATGAACAAATTGTTGAACTTCAAGCTACATTTCAGTGTCTAGTTAACATTTTGATATTACAAACACTTGGTTCAATAAATATTTATTCTAAAGCTTTATTTATCTCTGAATTATTCTGAATATATTGTTGGAATTCAAACTTAGGCCCAAAACACACGGGCCAAAAGAAGTAGCTTCTGGGTGCTTTGGAGGTGCGCTATCTAAATGACACATGCATTCAATGTGGCTGGAAGACGTACTGCAGTCTCCAGGAGAATCTGACTCTTGGTTGTGCAGTTTGGGTCTTGCAGCTGCAGCCTGCTTTTGGAGCAGGCTGTGCGGTTGTCACAGATCCAATCCGCTTGCAGATGGAGCAGGCTTCTGCTGTTCCTTCCTGTTCATCTGCTCTGGGGGTTACATTTCACCATTTCAAAATCCATTTTTATTTAACATTTTGACATTAAAAACACTTGTTTTCAATGATTAAAGCTATTTTATTTATTTTAAAGCTTTATTTATTGAAGCAAGTGTTTGTAATATTAAAATGTTAGCTAAAATTGGATTTTGAAATTGTGAAATGTAATATGTTCAGAATAATTCAGTCATGAGCCCCTTGATGTCCTCAAGATTCTAATACACATGGCACTATATATCTCCTCTTCTGCAATGTTTCTTTTGTCTCCTTTTCTCTCACACAGTTCAAGATGTTGACTTTTTAATCTAATCCATTTCAGACATGACAGCATTTGCTCACTCTGCCTTTTTATTTATTTTTTAATTTTTTTTAATGGTTTGTAACATCTTACCTGATGAAGAAGCCCGTGTAACTTCGAAAGCTTGCAACAAGTATATTGTGCATTTTGGTTGGCCAATAAAGGTATCACTGATGGATTTTTGTTTGTATTTGTTAAATGGGAAACACAGCTACCCCTGAAAGTTTTTTTTTTTAAAATGTCTGAGCTTTGATATCACCATTATTCTGTCGAGTGAGAAACTACAAAACCATGTGGTTCTATTTCATATTTTAAATGATACTTAAATTGAGTAAATTTAAAATATTTGAACTAGGTTGTTGCTGCATGTACATTTTCTGCACTGACATGTTTTTTACAAGTTGGCTTACATTGGCATGCTTCTCACTCTCTGAACTTTACAAACTATTCAACAACAACATGGGCAATAAATGGGTATTTAAATGCAAACTAAAATAATCTTCAAGATAAACTCCCTGATATGACTTGAAAACATTCTCATCCAGAGTGAGAATTCTTTCAAGGCTGTGATTGCCATCAATGTTAGTTCTTCCCTTGTATAGAAAATATCTCAAGTTCTTGCCTATAATGAATCTATGGCAAGGTACTGATGGCAGAAAAGGAGTGGTCCGCAGCCGCCCCTTTTCTTACTGGGTTGGAGGTAGGGCAGCCTCACCGGCAGCTCCTGTGGCTCCAACCCGGCACTTTTCCAGGCCTTGGGGATGCGGCAAAACACTGCTTCCCCGTGGCCTGGAAATTGGTGTCTATGAGGCTTCATGCCCCATGGACACCCCGACAGGTGCAGCCAGAGGAGAAAGGGGCTGCTCGGCCTCTTTCTCCCTGGCTTCGTTCCCACAGCAATCTAGTTGCTGCAGGAATGAGGCGCCCTCCTAGAAGAAGCTCCATTTCAGAGCGCTTTCTTGCGCCGCAAATAGGGTGTCCCAAGCACCCACACTGGTCCATTTGAATGTGGCATGCACGTGATGGCATCATCGCGTGCTGTGTATGGACAGCACCATGCCAAGATGGTGCCCTCCATACGTAGTAGGGCTGGGGAGCGTGCGGTTGCTGCAGGCTCCTCAGCCCTACTTTTGACCCCAGTATGGCCCTTTCGCACCGTCTGTACTGGGCCTATAGAAAACAACATCTCATTCTTTTTTGCTCTTCTACTTTGGAAGGAGAAAAGGGAGGATCCCAACATGCCACTATCTTTTGTACTCTACATGTAATATGTGATTTAACTGAAAGTTGATTTTGGCTGCAGTCTTAGCCTCACTTATTTGATAATTGTTGTTGTGTGCCTTCAAATCATTTCCACAATATAGTGGCCCTAAGGCAAATCTATCACCCCACTGAAATCTATAGGATTTATTTATTATTGTAACTTCACTTTTGTAGTTATTCTACTCAAAATCCATTGTTATAATTTAATAATGGTGCTATGTATATTTATTTATTGTTACCTTAACAAACATGTTCTAGTTGTTGTGTGCCTTCAACTCATTTTTGACTTACGATGATCCTAAGGTAAATCTATCATGGGGTTTTCTTGGCAAGATTTGTTCTGAGGAAGTTTGCCATTGCCTTCACCTGAGGCTGAGGGAGTGTGACTTACTCAAGGTTACCCAGTGGGTTTCATGGCCTAGTAGAGAACCAACCCTGGGCCCCAGAGACACAGTCCAACACTCAAACCATGACATCATGATATCATCAAACTCTGAAATCAACAAGTAAAAAGCAGCATAGAAAATCATGCATGTACAAATGCAGAAAAGCAGTCAGCATAGTGATAAACACTACTATAAACCAAGACCTTGATTCAGCATTTTGCTAATGACTTACAGCTAGCAGAGCAGGATTCACTTTCCCTTCTTATAGCTTTCCATAACTAATACAATCCCAAGGGTTTATACGGCAATACAAACTCTACTTAAAAAATTTCAAAAAAGGAGATTCCATTGCATTCTGAGACCGTCAGACAGCTCTTACAAAGACATTCTGCTTGATATTTAGATGGAATCTCTTTTCATGCAAGTTCAGTCCATTGCTAGTGCTAGTTTCTGGAGCAGCGAAAACAAGCTGGCTCCATTTTCTTCTACAGGACATTCTTTCAGATATTTAAATATGGCCATCAGATCACCTCTGAGTTTTCTCTTCTACATACTCAGCTCACTAAATCATTTCTAATAAGGCTAATCTTTTCAGAGCTTTGATAACTTTTCTCATTCTCCTCTGAATACATTCCTGCTGTAGAATATGTTTCTTGAACTATGGTGCACAGAACTAGACACATTATTCTTGGTGAGCTGTGCCCAAAGCAGCATGGTATTATTTCCCTCTGTCTGGACACCATGCACTTGTATAATATCCAGATGCAATGGCTTTTTTGGCTACCACATCACACTGTTAACTCATGTTGAACTTGTGGACTACCAAAGCCCCTAAGACCCACTAGACGAAATCGCCATTTCACAGTTCTGATTACTTGATTAACTCCATCAGTAGAAACCCCATTAGATGCCACCCGGAGTCTGTTATTGCTGTTGGCATCCTGCTGTTGGCAGGAGTGTTTCCTAGCTCTGACATATTCATCCATTCAAGTTACATTCAATGAATTCATGAAATGGGGAGCAAGACTGAATATACTAGCCCTATCCTTCCTTCCATATCTTCAACAGGAAGTATGAACAGCTACATGCACATAGGTTTTCTATAGAAGAGCAGTGGTGAACTGGATCAAATTATGTTCCCAACCTTATGAAATAGCCTACATTCATACAGCTAAACACTGGTACAGCTGTATTCTAACCTTTTGCTGGAGGTTGGGGGGAATGAGCCTGATGTGAATAAGGCACATGTTACATCAATGTGGTGTGTACCTTTCTGTTCAAGAAGACAGGGCACTGCTTGATAACTTGTCCAGATTAATTATTTGCTAATTCTAGTACAGTCAGACCTCCGTATCCATGGGGGATCCATTCCTGACCCCTTCCCCCATGGATACAAAAAAGGGGAGGGCATCAAGTCCTGTTCTCCCTAATGGCAGTGTGATGTGTGCATGCCTGCTAGAGTGGCCATATATGTACACAACCACTGGAACAGTGGGGCTTGCCATCTGTGGATGCTCAGATCTGCAGATGGCAAGTGTGTGGATACAGAGCTCTGACTTTACTGTATATTTCTGCCTTCCAAGGTATGCTGCTCTCTAGTTGTTTTAGACTGAAAATTCCATCTTCCCTCCTGATTAGTAATTCTGGCTACAGCTCATGAGAGTTGTAGTCCAAAACATCTGAAAGACATTACTCTGAAAAGAACTGGTGTGATGCCCACTGGATCTCTTAGATCTCTCACACTAGATCTCTCAGATCCCTTCACATTGGGTTCCTCGGATCCCACCACTCTTTGTCTTTCAGATACTACTGATTGGCAAAAAATTATGTGACCACTAGGTTACACAGGATTCTTCTTCCATCTTAAGACAAATAGTCTTGGTCCTCCCACTGACTTAAGTCTCTTTATTATTAAGTGTTTTTACTATTCCTAGTAGCGTGTTTTGATGTTAAACATAAATCACTTCAGGCCGCTCTTTAATGAACAAAAAGAAAATAACTTTTTATTGACAGAAAGAGCTTATGATGTGTGTGTTTTTTTATAGTTGGCTTTCAAAGCTTATGATTACAAAGTGTATGTTATTTCACTGGTTAAAAAATTGACTTTGACCTAGTACATAGGTTTTCTATAGAAGAGCAGTGAGGAGCAGTGGGGATGAAAGTAGGGCTCAGGAGAGTGGAGCATCCCGCATGCTCCTGGGCATGCACAACGATAATGTGCCTCATGCACCGCATCCAAATTATGTCGTGCATGAATGACATCACAGTGCCGCTCCAGGGCTCTTATGGTGCCTCGGCAGTGGTGGAAAAAGGAGCTGCGTTCCGTGGCTCCTTTTTCCCAGAGCATCTTTGCCGCACCATTTGGTTGGCACAGCCACGATCCGGGGAAGAAAGGGGCAATCTCTGTCCACCCTTTTCTCCCAATCTGTATAGGCCCTTTGTTTCAGTTCACTCAAGGACATCAGTTACTCTTCAACTGTGTTTTAGTTCTTTCCACACACTTTCCACTAAAACTTATTCAGAAGAAATCCTATGAATCTCTAGCTTAATTCATACACAACAATTCTACAGAATATTGTGGATCTGCACCTTCCCTTAGCTGGCTCAAAGAACTTATCAATTTAACCTGATTTTATGAGATTTCCCCTGTCCTTCCGAAATCCCTCCTCCCTATATGGAATCCCCCTCCAGGCTAAACCCTTAATTCGAGCTGCACTCTTGGCAGTTCTAAGACACAGTCCTGCCTCAGCAGGCCTGACACACTTCCTAGTGTCACTGCACTTCTTTTGTCCCTTTAAAATCCTTTAACTTGATATGGGAGTCTGAAACCCACTCAGGCTAAACTCCTATTCCCAATTGCACTCTTGGCAGCCCTAAGACACAATTCTGCCTCAGCAGGTGTGACACACTCTTAATGGCTCCTTCTCCTTTTTATAGCCACTCCTCGGGCAGGCCCCCATCTTTTTGTCCACCTATCTCTGATTGGCTGCTTTGAATATTCCATTTTGCCAATGTCTGTCCATAACTGGTCTACTGAAACTGGAAGCACCTCTACAGTCAAATACATGAAGATTCTTTATCCCAGGCAGTTCCTGAAACTAAAACCAATACAATCATCCTCCCAGAGCTTGCAAGAAGGAAGTAACAAGTAACATGGTTAATGTAGGCAGTAATGAGGGTGTAATGAATCTACATTTCAAAAGTACGACAACAGTAGTTGGAGTGTACATGGTATTCCAGTCATTTTTACAACTTTCTTTTCAATAGCACCTAAAGACATTTTAAGATATATTTTGACATTTTCAGCCATCCCAACCCTACAAATTGTTCCCCGAAAAGTAATTAATAACCAAACAAACAATGCAATGACTTGCTTTTTAAACATTGTAATGAAGAACAATAATGACAACAATAGTTTTTTGTGGGTTTTTCAGGCTATGTTGCCATGTTCTAGAAGAGTTTCTTCCTGATGTTTCGGTAGCATCTGTGGCTGGCATCTTCAGAGAATGCTTGCCTGGAAAAAGTGGGTCTGTATATACAGTGTGAGCCTGGGAATGCAGGAGTGATTTGCATGTGTGTTGTTCTGTGCTGATGGCAGGCCTCAGGCTGGGAGGCTAATGCAAAAGAGGATTAGCGTCTGCTAATTGGTGATCATTATCTGCTGGGAATAGTTATACCACTGCAACAAATAACAGAAAGAGAAGACTTATTGAAGGTTGTTCTTTCCAAGCCCTCCATTGTTCATTCACTCTCCATTTCCTCCCAGCAAATTTCCACACTTCAAATTAGTGTTCCATCATGCAGTTCCTCTAACCCAATACCACACTGATATGTCATATGCTATGGTTGAATGCAGGGGGAGATCTTGTGCATACTAGGCATGTGCATGATCACTGGGTGATGGTTAATTCACTTAGAGTTCAAGAACCTTTCACAGACATTTGGGAGAATGGCTATTCATAAACCATTCCAGATGGTTAGCTGAACTCATCTGTCAGCTGAATACTGATATGTTCATGAAACGGCAATGTACTCAGACAGTGGCACACACACTGGTGCTAACAGCTTGCCCATTGTTTTTGGATGCTCTCCCAAAATGTTCTGAAGTACTGTTCCTCATTTGTTCTATGTGGCCTAATCAATACGCAGCCAATCCAATATATGTTTACTTATAAGAAAACTCCACTGAGTTCAAAGGAATTTAGTCTCCTCCAATAATTTTGCATTGGATTTCAGCTATAGCTGCAAAGATCCCATAAGCCTAGCAATAACTGGTACTTTAGTGCTTTTGTTTTTCTTTTCTCTTCCCCTATCTTACAGCAGATATTTATTTATTTATTTAGCAAGAGAATTTATATCCTGCTGTATGAAGCAAAAGCCTCTCAGAGCTGGCATTTTTAAAAACACAACCGCAGAACACATAAACACATATTTTAAAGCACAACACTAAATTAAAAGAGAATAGTAGATATACTGTAACACCCAAATCAAAATAGCACTTAAAAACTTAACATCTAAAAAGCCTGTGCAAATAAAAATGTCATTGCTGTGCACTAAAAGACCCCAAGTTTGGGGACAGATCACCTTCTCTGCTGACAGTTTTTCATACCCTCCAACACTTCACAGACAACTATCTTACTTAAACTGTATTTATAAATACAGAGGTTAGTCTCAGTGCTGATGGACTGCAACCACTATGGCTACAGCTAATATCACTCAGATTGGCCAGCCAAAAAGCTAACAAAAACCAGAGAGATGGATGGACACAGTAGACCTCCAGACCTGAACCTTCTGGTGCCATCATCTTAAGCAGGCTGACTGTGCCCCTTCCATATCAGAATTAGAACAAACATCAAAATACAGGAAAGGATGGGTCTGTCACGTGAACCCAAAGAAGAAACTTAGAACTGCCACTAACTAGCAAAAGTTTGAAAGTAGGTACACAGGGTATGAGGATGTGGTGCTGCAGAAGACTTATATAACCTCTAATGTTTCACAGATGAAAAGCAAACGTGTGACCATGCAACATCATCGTGTAGTCAAGATGGTAAAGTTGTAGCTGCAACAGAGGAACCATGAAGAATAGCCTGTGGACTGGGACTTCAACTACGATAAAACCATTTTTTTCTTGTTAAATTTGGACTGAATTTGCAAGTTTTACTTCTACATCACCAAAATGTTCTCTGCCTGCAAAGAGGCCTGTGAAATCACTGGAATGGAGACATATTGGACTGCAAAAGAGGGGTCTCTGATGAGATGCAAATGGACTTTAAATTTCCTGGACAATCTCCCTATTGCCACAGGACCTATTGCCACATGACCAAGAGGAGGAGGAGCCTGCCTGCAAAAGATATCCTCCCCATCATAACATCTTTACTAAGGATTGAAACAACATGCAGGTATCTGACTAACATTTCCAATGTTTTTTCTCTCCTGTTTAGTTTATAATGTCTTGCCTGACGAAAAAGCCCATGGAGCTTCTGAAAGCTTGCAACAAGTACATTGTGCATTTATCTTGGTTGGCCAATAAAGGTATCACTGATAGATTTTTGTAAGTATTTGGTAACAAAGGGTGTATCTATGGCTTCATCTGCATTGCAAAAATAATGCTATTTGACATGGCTTTAAGTGCTGTAGCTCCATCCTGTTGAATGTTTGGATCTGTAGTTTTACAAAGTCTTTAGCCAGAGAATGCTGATTCCTTGCAAAACTACAAATCGCAGGATTCTGTAGGATGAAGCCATGGCAGTTAAAGTGGTAACAAACTGTGTTATTTCTACTGTGTAGATGCACCCAACAAAGTACACAAGTTGGGAGAGGCTGCAGCACCTTGCTTTTGACTGAACCTATTGAGAAGAACAAGATTTCACCCTCTCCTCTCCTCTCCCTCTTGCTGAGAGGAGTACTTTAAATTCAGTCTGCAGTAATGGATGTAAGTAGAGGCCAAAGGTGAAAAGTCAGAGGAGGAAAGAGTAACTGGAACATTTTAAAAAGACCTGGAAAATGGAACAGAAGATTAATCAAGATGAACTCTGCCAAACTGGGACAGATGGAGGGTATGGTGTTTCAAAATCATAGCCAAAATGGGTATAGTACATGGGATGACCCAAGGAAGGGTTTCTTAGCAGGGATATAAGGATGGAGTAGTTCGTCAGGTACTTTGGTCTGGCCTCTTTATATAATTTATATTTCTGTAAATTGAAAATTTATATAATTAATGTAAATAAAGAAATAAATGACTTATTTTCCATTTGGTTTCCTTCCTACCCCATATACTCAGCACATTGGCTGCATTTTAAAAAAAAAGAAACCAAAACTTAGAGAGTTAATTTTAATATTCAAACTGTTGTCATGCCAAAATCAGGCCTTACAAGTTCAGATGTGTAGGTAACTATCAGCTTATTGCAAACATAAAGAGGGAAACAGGCAGAAAGAAGAATGTTGTGCTGCAGAATAGGAGTAGCTGCCTCTCATGAAGGTAAGGATTATGCAATATAGTCAGAGGATCTGGCTGGCCTTCTGCAGCATCAGTCCTAATCCATGGTGGAATTTCTTATGTGGCTGCATAATTATTTTGCAAAGTACTATAAGAAAGCCTTCTCAAGTGAAGCATTCTCTAGCATGTTTAGAAAGACTGTGCCTGATAAGCCTGGACTAAAGCCTAGTGGTTTCTCTGTCCCTCTGGCATGGGATCCACCAGCTAACACTCACACTGGTATGTGAGTGTGATTGGATAATACACATTTTATGATGTAAGTGAATGAAAGCACAGGTTTTTTCCCATGCATATTTACAGATTATGGATTCTTGAGATGCCCTGCAAGAACCTGTCTGCCATTTTAATACACTTCAATCATATCTCTTTGTGTCTCTCCCCTCTTGCTTTCCTTCCCATTTGGCTTTCTGCATAACACTTCTGAATCCTCAGGACAGCAGCCAGGCTGGCTGCAGAGCAAGCATTCACTCAGAAAATAAAAAGCTGATTTTTTTTTTTTACATATGTGAAGGATCTCACAGAGTCTAATAAGGTCACAGAGTCACCACTCTTGTGGCTTCCTGGGATTGCTTCTCTTGGGAACAGAGTCTGGAGCATTCACTTTCTCTTGACACAAATGTAAGGTTAAGCCTAATTCATTTCTACCTGTGATTTGGTATGTGACACCCTCTCACTCTGAAAAACATCGAGAAGGAATTTATTCAGGTTCCTGACAGCTTATGTAATAGGGTCTCCTAATCATCATAAGATGGGGGCAGCTCCTGGTGCTAAAATTATTCCACTGAGTTTTTGAATGCAGTCAATGCTTCAGTAGTTTGATTTGCTTCAGAACTGAGTAGATACAGCCCTCACCTTTGAGATATCTGAGATAAATTGAATATATTTGGACATCTCTCACAGATCCTTGGCAATAGTGATACATAGCTACCTTGATTACATTTTCATATATAGAAAAAGTGGCTGTAAATAAATAAACAAATAAACAAATGAATCTTTGCCTATCTGAGAAAGCAGCAAATTGCATATTTAGGCTGCAGTCTTAATTAAAAGTTATAGGGCATAACTGCCACTGAAGTCAGTTGGACTTAGCTTTGACTAAAGAAGCATAGGATCACACTACTAACATCTTCTAGGCAAGCAAGAAGACATACAGTGCCACAAATTCACTACAGCACATTTCATTGTTATGGAAAAGCTAAAGCTCCATAATTTTTAATCATCTCAATTGCTGAGGAGTTGCTGACAGTCAGCACAGAGTTTACTGAGCTCGTATGGAGCACTTTTCTAAATTGGTATTACACAGTTTCCTAGTCTAACCCTTCTGAAACATGTTTGTTTTAAGGAGGTAGCTGGCTTTTAACGGATTCCCATCCCAATATATATTGTTCAGGAGTCATGGAGTCCTACAGAGGTCACTGCATCAGTCTCCGACTGATGCAGTGACCGGGGATGGCGTCTCTCCTCTCGTGGCCTGTCTGGAGTCAGTAATGGGCTGGATGAGGAAAAACCGACTCAAACTGAATCCAGAGAAAACGGAGGTACTAGTGATAGGTTCCCCCGGTCCGGGAATGGCGGTGGTTCCACCTGTCCTGAACGGGGTCACGCTCCCGGTGAAGGACTCCGTGCGCAGTTTGGGGGTGCTTCTTGATTCGTCGCTTCATCTGACTGCTCAGGTGAATGCGACGGTCAAGAGCACTTGTTATCAGCTCCGGCTGATTCGCCAGCTGCGCCCATACCTGGACCGGAGGGACCTAGAAACTGTGGTACACGCTCTGGTAACTTCGAGACTGGACTTCTGCAATGTACTCTACATGGGGCAACCCTTATACCAAACTCGGAAGCTTCAAATGGTACAGAATATGGCAGCCCGGCTGGTCACTGGCGTATCCAGGACCAGCCACATAACACC
This sequence comes from Sceloporus undulatus, assembly GCF_019175285.1. Lineage (NCBI taxonomy): Eukaryota > Metazoa > Chordata > Lepidosauria > Squamata > Phrynosomatidae > Sceloporus > Sceloporus undulatus. The sequence continues at coordinate 33,623,521 of NC_056523.1, read as the reverse complement.
TGTACTTAAAGACCTTCACTGGCTGCCCATCGCTTCCGAGCTCAATATAAGGCGTTGGTTATTACCTACAAAGCCCTAAATGGCTTGGGCCCAGGATACCTAAAGGACCGCCTCTCCCCATACAATCCGCCTCGCACCCTCAGAACATCTGGGCAGCAATTGCTGAAGGTGCCTGGGGCTAGGTTAGCTTCTACTTCTAGAAGGGCCTTTTCTACAGCTGCCCCAGCCCTTTGGAACACGCTGCCCACCGAGCTCCGCTCATCTACTACCCTGGCCCAATTTAGGAAGGATCTCAAGACCTTCCTATTTAAGCAGGCATTCCCCGATTAAGATCCTGTGGGCCTCCCCTCCTCTTCCGTGGCCATGAGGACGGGCTATGGGGCTTTTATTGCTGTTTTTATTTTGTATATTGATGTTTATGCGCTTTTAACTTTGTATTTGTATGCACCTGTTGCACTGTTGTAAGCCGCCCTGATCTTCTTGGAAGGGCGGGATAGAAATAAAGATTTTATTATTATTATTATTATTGGATTGAATCTCCTTGCATTCTTCATTACTGATTATTTTGGCTGGGGCTACCAGGAGTTGCTGTCAATCAGCACGTGGTGGACCATATGTTTTCCACCACTGAGATTCTGGCCTCTTGATTAGATCCAACTAGAGAAAGCCCATTAAATCAATGACTGAATAGTGACTCAACACATGAGTAATTACCCATGGTCCCAATGGGTCTACTCTAGTCAGGGCTAACTAGGCCACTGGGATTAGGAGTCAACCAGCTTTGAAGATCAGCCAAAGCTCTGTGATTTCCATCCAGTAATCACTTCTGAGAGAAGGGTTTATACCCCTACTCTCACAAGTGATTTCTGATGCCAGATGGAATTGTTATAGGGATCCTGATTCTGGCTGCCACACTGGAGTTCACTCATGGGAGGGGAAAGAAATATCAGTTAGCTGCTTTTCAATTGGCAGGGGAACAGATCCCTACCACTAGCAGTGGCTGCTGACCAGTAAATCAGGATTGGGGGAGTCAGTCTGGGAGCCACTACTTTGCTACATAACTAAAGTTATGTATGGTGGGGTGAGGTCCCATCACTCGTCCCAGCTTCTGCCAACCTAGCAGTTCGAAAGCCTGCAAATGTAAGTAGATAAATAGGTACCACTTCGGTGTGAAGGTAAATAGCATTCTGTGCAATCATGCTGGCCACATAATCACAGAGTAGTCTCTGGCAAAGCTGGCTCTTTGTCTTAGTAACGGAAAAGAGCACCGCCCCTATGACTGGACACGACTTGACAACCTTGTCAATGGGGAATACCTTTACCTTTATCTTTAAATAAAGTTTTGCTGTTAACATACAGACAACTGGATTCCAGAAGCAAAGGGAGTTGGCAGATTCTGACAGGAAGGGGCTGCAAGGGGCTTCTAATGCCATTCAGGAATACACAAGTAAAACATTTCCAAAAGATGGCTATCCAATGTCTAAAGACCCTCTGAAGCAGACTATTTCACTGATGAACAATTCTTATAAGGTAGTTTTATGCTAACAGGATAGGGATAATTTTTTTTAATTTCTGGATGGCAAAGCCAAACCTCTTCTGAACAAATCTTGCCAAGAAAATCCTGTGATAGATTCACCTGAGGGTCATCATAAATCAGAAATGACTTGGAGGCACATATCAACAGGTACAGATATATGTTTAATATCTCTCCAAAGGATGGTGATCCATTTTTACCAAGTCCCCTACAATATACTTGTAGAAAAGCTGGTGAACTATGAAACAGTGTTACAGTTAGGGAGATTTGTAACTGGTTGGCAGACTAAACTCAGAGAGTACTCACCAATGGTTACTGTTCATCCTGGAGAGAAGTGATAAGTGGGGTGCCTCAGCATTCTGTCCCAGGCTCAGTGTTGTTTTATATCAATAATAATAATAATAATAATAATAATACATTTTATTTATATTTCCCACCTCTCCCTGTGGATTGAGGTGGGATTACAACAAAACATCAACAAAACAAAATGCAGGATCATAGAATCATAGAGTTGGAAGAGACTGCACGGACCATCCAGTCCAACCCCCTGCCATGCAGGAAATCCAAATCAAAGTATTTCCAACAGATGGCCATCCAGCCTCTGCTTAAAGACCTCCAAGGAAGGAGACTCCACTACACTCCGAGGGAGTGTGTTCCACTGTCGAACAGCCCTTACTGTCAGGAAGTTCTTCCTAATGTTGAGGTGGAATCTCTTTTCCTGTAGCTTGCATCCATTGTTCCGGGTCCTAGTCTCTGGAGCAGCAGAAAACAAGCTTGCTCCCTCCTCAATATGACATCCTTTCAAATATTTAAACAGGGCTATCATATCACCTCTTAACCTTCTCTTCTCCAGGCTAAACATCCCCAACTCCCTAAGTCGTTCCTCATAGGGCAAGGTTTCCAGACCTTTCACCATTTTAGTCGCCCTCCTCTGGACACGCTCCAGTTTCTCAATGTCATTTTTTGAATTGTGGTGCCCAGAACTGGACACAATATTCCAGGTGGGGCCTGACTAGAGCAGAATACAGTGGCACTATTACTTCTCTTGATCTAGACACTATACTTTCATTGATGCAGTCTAAAATTGCATTGGCCTTTTTAGCTGCCGCATCGCACTGTTGACTCATGTTCAACTTATCGTCTACTTGGACTCCTAGATCCCTTTCACATGTACTTTCATTCAGCAATGTGTCTCCCATCCTATATCTGTGCATTTCATTTTTCTGCCCTAAGTGCAGTACCTTACATTTCTCTGTGTTGAATTTCATTTTGTTAGCTGTGGCCCAGCTTTCTAGTCTATTCAGGTCATTTTGAATCTTGATCCTGTCCTCTGGAGTATTAGCTATTCCTCCCAATTTGGTATCATCTGCAAATTTGATAAGTATGCTCCCAATTCTGTCATCCAGGTCATTGATAAAGATGTTGAATAACACTGGGCCCAGGACAGAGCCCTGTGGGACCCCACTGGTCACTTCTCTCCAGGCTGAAAAAGAGCCATTGTTGAGCACCCTTTGGGTTCGGCCGGTCAACCAGTTACAAATCCATGTAACAGTAACCTTGTCTAGCCCACATTTTACAAGCTTGTTTGCAAGAATGTCATGGGAAACCTTGTCAAAGGCCTTACTGAAATCAAGATATACTATATCCACAGCATTCCCTTCATCTACCAAGCTGGTAATTTTATCAAAGAAAGAGATTAGGTTTGTCTGGCATGACTTGTTTCTCTGAAACCCATGTTGACTTTTTGTGATTATGGCATTGCCTTCTAGATGTTCACAGACTCTCTGTTTAATGATCTACTCCAGAATCTTTCCTAGTACTGATGTCAGACTAACTGGACGATAATTGTTGGGATCCTCTTTCTTCCCCTTTTTGAAGATGGGGACAACATTTGCACTCCTCGAGTCTGCTGGGATTTCTCCTATTTTCCAGGAGTTTTCAAATATGATTGCCAATGGCTCCAATATTACATTTGCCAGTTCTTTTAATACCCTTGGATGTAGTTCATCTGGTCCTGGAGACTTAAATTCATTTAGATTAACAAGGTATTCCTCTACTATCTCTTTACTTATTCTGTGCTGAAATTCCCCTATTCTGTCCTCTGCTCCATTATCCTCAGGTTGAGCACCCTTTGCCTTTTCTGAGAAGTCTGAGGCAAAGAAGGTGTTGAGTAATTCTGCCTTTTCTCTGTCTTCTGTTAGCATTTTACAATATTAGCTAAAAATACAAGTGATAAAATGGACAGCAGTACTGCTACCAATCATTAAAATGACCAAATCCTTATCTGTTTTCTATGCTATCAAATCAGAAGTGGGAGTGTTCTTTGGAATCAGCTGTAGAAGATCAGATGGATAGGCCCACTGGAAGAGATCCATCTTAAGTGCCTTCATAAAGGCTTCTAAAGTGGTAATGAGCTGGAACTCTTCTGGTAAGTTGTTCCATAATTTAGGGGCTGTGGCTGTGAAGGCTTTATGGGAAGTTGTAACTAGTCTGGTTTTCATATGTACTAATAATTTCTTCCCTGATATTCTAAGAATGCCGGGCAGATTGTGTAGGGAGAGGCGTTCCCTTAAGTAACTCAGGCCCAAGCCATGTTGGGCTTTAAAGGTAATGACCAACATTTTGTATTGCGCCCAGAAGCTGATCGGCAGCCAATGTAAACATTTTAATATTGGAGTAATATAGTCTGATCTTGATGTTCCCATGACCAGTCTGGCTTATGGCTTTATCACACGGGGAAAATCGGGGGTTTAAACAGAGAAAATCATGTGAAAAATGCGCAATCACCATTAACATTTTCACACACATTGTGATTAAAGAGATATTATCCAACTAGAGAAAGCCCATTAAATCAATGACTGAATAGTGACTCAACACATGAGTAATTACCTATGGTTCCAATGGGTCTACTCTAGTCAGGGCTAACTAGGATTCAGGCCACTGGAATTAGGAGTCAACCAGCTTTGAAGATCAGCCAAAGCTCTTCACACGCATTGTGATTAAAGAGATATTATCCTGGGAATAAACAGGCAATAAACAGCAACAAATCATTCACAGGATTTCCCCATGAATGATTTGTTGCCTGTTTATTCCCGGGATAATGGCACTTTAATCATGACATCGTGTGAAAAGGTTAATCGCGATTACACAATTTTCACATGACTTTCACTGTTTAAACCCCTGATTTTCCTGTGTGATAAAGTCCTTAGAAGGCATGCATATCAATTTTTCAGATGACACCAAATTAGGTGAGATAGCTGTCTCAGGTGACAGGAACAGAATTCAAAATGACCCAACACAAACTGAAGAGCTGCAACAAAAATAACAAAATTTCAGCAGGGAAAACTGTAAGGTACTACATCTATGGAGGAAAAAGTGAAATGCATAAATACAAGATGGATGGTGTTTAGCTTAAAAGGAGTACATATGAAAATGATCTAGGGATCTTGGTAGACCCTGATGAATCAGCAGTATGACATCAGCCAAAAAAGTCAATGTAATTCTAGGCAGCATCAACAGGGGTATAGTGTCCCAATGATATTATTATTATTATTATTGCCACTCTGTTCTGCTTTGGTCATATCTCATCTGGAGTACTATGTTCAGTTTTGGGCACCACAGTTGAAAAAGGATATCTGGAAGCTGGAATGTGTCCAAAGAAGGGCAAGCAAGATGAGCAAAGATCTGGAAGCCAGGGCTTATGAGGAATGATTTAGGGAGCTGGGTAACTTTATCTTGGAGAAGAGGAAAGGTGATATGATACTGTAGCTACTTTTAAATATCTGAAGGAATGTCATATAGAAGATGAAACAAGCTTGTTTTCTGTTACTCTACTGATTAGAACATGAAGCAATGGATTCAAATTACATAATAATTTGTTTTATTTATATACCGCTGTTCCAAAGATCATAGCGGTGAACAGCAAGTAAGCTAATTAGCAAGTAAGCTAATTTGCCCCCAACAGTCTGGGTACTCATTTTAGTGACCTCGGAAGGATGCAAGCCTTAGTCGAGCTTGGGCCCTTTTGCTGGTCTTGAACTCGCAACCTTGTGGTTTTGTGTGAATGGCTGCAGTACAGGCATTTAACCACTGCGCCACATGAAAAGAGATACCACCTAAATATTAGAGGAACATCTTAAATGGCAGAGCTGCTCAAGAGTAGAATGTACTGTTGCAGAGGGTGGTGGACTATCTTTAAGGAATGCTTTAGTTGTGTATTTCTGTTTACTCTTGTTATTTGAACCATGGCTTACAAAAAAAATATCTTTTGGACTGCATCTCTCAGAATATCCTGAAAAGCCCAAAAAACTAACTTTTTCAAACTCTCTTTTAAACCCAGTGCATGCCTGATAGTCTTAAATATGAGGTATTTTAAAATTCGTAATCCAGATGGGTTGTCCATAATGGAAACTCATAACATAATCAGTCTCTTCAGGTGGATCTTAATTTCAGGTTTCATGACTGGTTCCTGGATTCCAGGGATAAAGAAACAGTTAATCATGGGGAGAAACAGTTGGAAACAGTTGAATGGAGAGAGAGAAAGAGATTTTATCATGTTAGATTTCTGAGTGTAGCTGGGCTTCCAGCCTGCTGAAGCATCCAAGTTGCATCTTCATTCTGTTTCTTCATGAACAGATGGTGATTTTGCAGTCCTCATAAAACACCAAAGGCATTCTGGAAAAATACAAGAGACAAAAATATTCATTTACTTGTAAAATCCTATTTTTCTTATATGAAATCTATTCATACTCTTTCAAATTCTATTTGAAGCGGGATGTTAATTGTCTGTTTTTAAATACTTAAATCCCAGACATTTTAGAAAGTAGATATTTTAGAAAGCTTTATAAGCTGTAGTTTTATGAGTCACTACAGTTAGTTGCTCATGAGAAAAGTGTTCGTTGGACTACAACTCCCATTATCTCCCAGCTGAAATTCTGGGAGGTGTGGTTCAAACATGTAACATATCCAAGCTCTGGTTAAAGAGAAAAATTGCTACACATTATGAAACCTGTATGCTCATGCTTTACTCCTTCCACCAGCAGGTTGCATTCCTGATGTCACCAAACCCCCCCCCCAAAAAAAGCCCAGTATCCTGTTGTGTTTTTGGGGAGAAAGAGCTTCAAGCAGTCCTTTTTGTCATGAAGCCACAGTAGCAATATAATCAATGTAGCACCAGTCAGAGAAAATGTTTGGAAGAACAGGATTTATACCCTTCCATTGCAAATGCAAGGAATTGGCTTCTGTATAGGACATTTTTGAAGCTGCAGGCTAATCTAGACATGATACTAGCTGGTTCCAGCAAAAATCCTTCCCTCTTTGAAACTGTTATCCTTGGCACCAGTGGGAGTTTCCCTTTCAATTCTAACAGGGGGAAGGAAAATGATCTTCATCGGGACTATGTTAGAAGCTGAAAAGCCTTGTTCCTTGGAATCCCTTCAGATGAAATGAGAAGGGAGGTGACTATTAGGAAGAAGGTCTTGCTGGTGATGGCACCCCAGCTGTGGAATAGCCAGAGGCTTTTTTGGCACTTGTTTTATTATCTTTCATGTCTGTATTGTCCTTTCTTTTTACTCCCTCAGGCTTTTTGAACAACCCAAATATCTGTATGCCGCTTTTATATATTTGATGGATTTAGCTTATTGTTCATTGTTTTCAGCATTTTGTTGAATGTCATTTTGGCCCTGTTCCTAGCAAGGGTGAGGGATAATTCTCAATTATAGATCTGTGAAAGAATACAGAACTAAATAAAACTTGAAATGCACAAGATAAAAGGGATTGTTTTTAATCTATCAAAATGGCAGGAATGAAAATAATGAAGACTGGGGGTACATCTACACTGCAGAAACAATACAGTTTGACACCACTTTAATTGCCATGGCTGCACTCTGCAGAAACCTGGGGTCTTTGGCTGAGAAAGGTAAAGACCTTGTGAAAATACAAAATCCAGGATTCCATAGGACAGAGCTACAGCACTTAAAGTGGTGTCAAGCTGCATTGTTTCTACAGTATAGATGCAGCCTAAGGCAGCAGAGGCAAAAGACTCAATGTGGAATGTAACCAACTTTTTTTCTGGCATGGCTCATGTAGTGTCCCCATGCTATAAAACACAGTTGTGTGTGCTCCATTCCTAACTGTTAGCCAGGATATTAAAAATTCAGGCAAATTGTCAGGAAAATAGATGTAAACATTTTAAAGAATCACAAACAAAAGACCCCTCGGGAAAATGTAGTGAGAATAAATATAGACAAACTATCCAAATAAAAAAATATAGCACAATAAAGAAGTATTGGTAAAAAATAAAGTCACTATTATTAACCACTCTATCACCCTATAGTATTTTATCAGCTTTCCAATAGAGAGTTCTGTAATTTATTTATAAATAAATGAAAGAATGTATCAAAATCTGTGATACAGAACAGGCCCTAACCTTGCAGGAACTTTCCTGCAAGCTTATTGTTCTTTCAGATACATGGCAGAAAGTTGCAGAGCATAATTTTAAATGCACTGGTCTCAGTCTTCTGGGATTGATTTCAAGTAGGATTGAAAGAACTAGATTAGCCAAGGGAGAACATCAACAAATGCAACACAACTCTTCCATGTTAATTCATTGAAGGTGTTTCTCAGAACATTAGTCAGTGAAGGTAGTAAGGTATACTTTGTCCATCTATAGTTTTTCTAAGTGTTCTTATGAAAAGGGGGGGGGGGGGGGTCTAGCATTACCATTATTAAATGTATCTCCCTCATTTCTCCCAAAAAAGAAAGAAAGAAAAGAAAGAAAAGACAGATGATCTTCAATAATGCACCATTATAATGAAATTAAAAACCTAAAAGCAAATGAGTTTAAAACTCTTAGGCTAGGATCCTGATGATGATGTACTCTTAGCATAGCCCTCAGCTATACTGACATGTGTACTTTGAATTATAGTTCACAAGGAGGTACAAATACCTCTTGTTACAATGTTAATGAAAGCCAGTGTGGTGAAGTGGTTTGAGTGCTGGCTATGACTCTGGAGATCAAGGTTCAATTCTCAGCTCTGCCATGAAATCCAGTGGATGACCTTGGGCAAGTCACATATTCTCAGCCTCAGGGGAAGGCAATGGCAAACCTCCTCTGAACAAATGTTACCAAGAAAACCCCATGATAGAGTCACCTTAAGCTGGGAAGGATTTGAAGGCACACAACAACAAGCAATGTTAATATTTCTGGCATGAAAGAACAGCCAGGAACTTCCAGGGGCAGCCCTGTACTCCTGGCCACCGACTGAGTGTGGAATTGTTCCTGGGCACATTCAGGTTGTCACTGAGCAGGCTGGCAAAGAAAGAGCATGGGTACAGGCCTGTGCCAAACCAGTGGCTAGGGAGGAGAACAATTAAGATTTCCATACCGGGCAGAATCGCTGGTGACTTGTGACTTAAATGTCCCTCAACATGGAGGAAGCACACATGTGTGAATGCCTGGTGCACTTCCTCAATCATCGTGGAATCATCACTTACTGTCCCTTGCTGCTCCACCTAGAGTCCTTGAATCGTTCCAGGGAAGCAGATTTCTTCTGAACGTAAAGTTTCCATTCAGAGGAAATCCACTCCCCTGGAATGATTCAGGGACACTAGAGGGAGTGACGATTCCATGATGATTGAGGAAGCACACCAGGCGTTCACACACGTGTACTTTCTCCATGTTTGAGGGACGTTTGAGGCATGAGTTACCAGTGATTCTGCAGGTATGGAAATCTTCAATGCCTGGAAGCCCCCTGGATGATTTTGCAGGATGTAGAAACAAGGGGACCTCTCTCTTTTGCTCTGCTACTGTGGCTGCTGCTGGTGGTGGTGGTGAAAGTATGCTAGTAGGTAATTAGCCTTTCAACAAAAATAAACAGGATTCAAAAAGTTTTAAATATCCTTTCAGCAGCAATATAGCTTAAATAGCAAAAGCATTATGAAGAAAGGGCAATCAAAGTGGGGTCATCTTGGAAGGAAGTTCTGAGAGCCTGGGAATAGCAAGTGAAAAGGCCTATTCTTGGATCCCTACCAAGGTGGCAGAACTGAGAGAAGAGCTTCCTGTAAAGACTGTAAAGCCCAGAATGGGCTGTATGAGACAAGAACACCCTGGTCACTATTAAACTCATATTAATTGTGTGTAGTCACAATAAATAAATAAAGGCAGGCTAGTACATACTTCTTCCAGATAGGAAAGGTAAAGAGAAAGAGAATTTGGAGTGCAAGAAAACACCCGTAGAGGAATAACCTTTCATCCATTTTCAAGTTGGAAAGGTCTAGCAATATAGGGATCTGTCCTTAGTATATTGACAATGAGATGCTGAAATTGTTGTTGTCATTTTGCAAACAACTGGATTCAAATTTGTCAACCCTAAAACAGAAAATATCACACAGGTGAGACTAGTTTATGAGGAGGATACAGTAAAGATAAGCTGAGATCAGTTTTCCAGTTCTTCTGCTTACATGTTGTAATCCAATCAAAAAGATCTGAAGAAGTACAGCTCAGGAAACACACACATACAGACACTATGATGTTATAATAGTCCTCAGAGCCAGCTCTCTGAAGATGCAGTTGTATTGATCCATATCTGTAAGAGTTTGGAAACATTGCCTTTTTTGGCCTACAGCAGCCATAGATGCATGTGGAATTATGTGGGGGGGAAATTTCAAGATCCAATTCTCACTTTCTCCCCTCCCCCTCTAGGACATATTGTAATGCCCAATTTATTTGGATCAGTTAACACTCAAAAAAATTACAGTCCAACATGTTGGATAGCATGTTGGACTTTAGGTGGAAAGATCTGGATTCCTGTCATTGATACAACTTGAAGTTTACATTGTGGCTTTATGTAAGTGAGTGTCAGAGTTTAAAATCTATTTTATAGGGTTATTATTAGCATAATACATGCCCAAGCCCATTATTATTATTATTATTATTATTATTATTATTATTATTATTATTATTATTATTATTATGTATTCTTCTTTGAACTCAGTGTACCACAGGAAACGGAAGTGAGACACATTAATGTCCCATTTAATATGCAGCTTTTCCTTTTTTTAAAATGGGGTTCATTTTAAGCAACCTTTGGGCCACTGTGTTACTTTCTAATGTACCTTTAATGAAAAGAACAGAAATCATTGTGTTATTTTCTCATTTTCCATGAATTTCATCGATATTCATTTTCAGTTGTTTCAGTTTTTTTGTCCTTTTTTCCTGGATGCAGGTCTTTCATGGCCCTTACTTGCCTATTTGAGACTGAGTTAGTTCAACATAACTTTGCATTATGAAGTTGCATTACAACAGGCAGATCTCACAGTACTATCCATAACTTTCTCCATAACTATCTTAAGGATTGCACCTATATTCAGAGGAAATGAGGACACCTAAGGCAGAGTGTGTGGGTGGTAACTATTGTTCCTGTTAAAGATGAAGTTCTAGTGGTTGCCAATATGCAGCTACTTTAACCAGCAATGTTGAGAAGGAGTCAAATTTGTTTGGACTTTGATGCTACAGACCTCATTGTAGCATATGGTCCTCCAGCTATTGCTATATTACAAGTCCCAGCATCCCCTAGCTAGTGTAGCCAATGCTGAGAAATGCTTAGAAATGCAGTCCAACAGCATCCAGGTCATAGAAACTGTGATAGTTGAAGTCATACACGCACACACATGTACACTCACTTTGCAGTCTGTGCAGCCCCTAGGCCAAATTGGGCCATAGCTATGAAAATACTCTCCAGTTGTACAACCAGAGGCAGAAGAAACCCAAGAAAAATACACTGGATTATATTTTTTGCTCTACTGCCAATTATATATGATCTTGGCCATCTAGTGTCCTGTCATCAACATACTGGTGACTTTGAACCCAAAGGATTAGGACAAATGTTCCCAACACTTTCATGAATATCTTAAATAACTTGGTCAATTAGACAGAGCTTGCAACTTGGCTGCAATTATAGTCTCATAACATTTGCTTACAACTGCTAGATCTTAAATTGTAAGTATAGTAATGCCTTTCCCCTCTCCCAGATCATGCCAGTTTCTGAAACGAGAAATCTTCCACTAATCACACATCAGTGTGTCCTGTTTCTACATTGCTGTCTGTTTTATCTCCGTCATCTACAGAAATTCATTTCTATTATAGGCCTACAGTTCTTAGTTGTTAAGAAGCATCGCCTGTGGCTTCAGTATGTTCCAAAGCTGTCAGTGTGCTTTGCTTTCTTTAATGATCTTTGCATTTGCCTCCTATTACTGTTTGCCTTCCATGGAGCTTCTGTGAGTCACGTCTGTGAGTCACTAGGGGGTGGAGCTAGCAGACTAGCTCTATATAACTCCTTTCAGGACTGGCCCTTTCAGACCAGTTCCTGGCATAGATAGGAGAAGGCGCAAAGTGGTTGGTCAGACATTTTGAGTGGTGAGTGTTTGATTTTAAAAAAAAAAAACTCTGGGAGAGTGTGCTTGTTGCTGAGTTTTGTGGGGAAGGGAGACAATATTAAGGAAGGCAAAAGGGCTGGAGAAAATAGTCAAACTGACATAGAGGAAACAAGACAAATAGTGCAAGGACCCAACAGTGGGAGGCAAAAAAAACTTGCACAAGCAGCAAATAAATGGGACACATGGTCTGCGATGTCTCTACACTAATGCACAGAGCATGGGAAATAAGCAAGATGAACTCGAACTCCTAGTACAACAAAGCAAATATGATATAATAGGCATCACCAAAACCTGGTGGAATGAGTCTCATAAGTGTAATGTAGAAATAGAGGGGTGTAACCTTTTTAAGAGAAATAGGCCAAACAGGAAAGGAGGAGGAATAGCACTATATGTCAAAGATATTTACACCAGTGAAGAGATCCAGGACATCAACCCTGGAAGCCAGAAGGAGAACATCTGGATAAAAATTAAAGGGGAGGGAAACAACAAGGATGTTATTGTGGGAGTCTACTACAGACCCCCAAGTCAGACTGAGGAATTGGATGACTTTTTAGAACAGATGTCTACACACTCAGAAAGGAGAGATGTAGTAGTGATGGGTGACTTCAACTATCCTGATATGTGCAGGAATTCAAACTCAGCCAAATCCTCAAGGTCTAGCAAATTCCTCGCTTGCCTCAAAGACAATTTCATTGTCCAAAAGATGCAAGAGGCAACAAGGGGGTCAGCTATTTCAGATCTGATCCTAACCAACAAGGATGACTTGGTTAATGGGGTACAAGTAGTGGGATCATTAGGTGGGAGTGACTATGTTCTCCTGGAGTTTGTTATACAATGGAAAGGAGAAGCCAGGCATAGTCAGACACACATTCTAGACTTTAGGAGAGCTGATTCAGTAAACTTAGAGAAATATTGAGGGTGATCCTGTGGTCAGAAATACTAAAAGAGAAGGGAGTTCAGGATGGATGGAAGGCACAATTTCAAACAGTTACAGTGAGGAAAAATATGGGAGGTGGGTGTCTCAAGAAACCAAGATGGATGACTAAGGAACTTTCGACTGAGCTAACTTTTAAATGGAACATGTACAAGAAATGGCAAAAGGGGGATGTCTTAGGACATTACCACATGCCTCGTTCCCACAGCAATTGTATCAGTTTAAAAAATTGAAGCATACCAATTTCAGAGAAGCCATTATCACACATCTTCACAGTTGTTGCTCAAGTGGGCCTGCTGGTGCCACATCACTCTAATATCATAGTATCCATTTGTAGCAAAACATATAGCCACATGAACTCTTGATATGAGTAATTATTATTATTATTATTATTATTAACCTTTATTTATGAAGCGCTGTAAATTTACACAGCGCTGTACATGCAATCTTTTTAGTTAGACTGTTCCCTGCCCTCAGGAATACTTCTGTATACCCAGTGCATCTTATTTTCCAAAGCGTTTTTGCTATAAAGTTCACCTTCCTCATAGTTCTTGAGCAGTAGCACTACTGGGACATTATGGCAGAATGGAATTTGCACTTCCACCTTCAAGGAGAGGTATATCATAGTATTTAAAAAATAAAGTTTAAAAAACAAAACAAATGGATTAATGACACAAAATGGCCAGAACAGGTCAGGTGTTTACCCATTAATCCACCCAGATGCTGGGTCTTTGTCTTCCATGTTTACAATGAAATATGCATATGGTTGGAGACAACTTCTAATTCTGACCAAATATTGAAATGCAGAAAAGCAGTTCTCCATGTAGTGAGCACCTTAAACAACAATGGATCCCTGCATGGACTGCTGCCTACACATATACAAGAGTCATACTGCAGATGTGCAAACACTTAATGGTAGGGAATATATATTTATTATTTACTTATTAAAATATTTCTACTCTGCCCCATATCAGATTATCTACAGCTGAAGTGCTTGAAAAAGCAATGAGGTACAAATGCAACCAATAAAATACCTAATCGGGATATTTTGTGGAGAAGCAGAACATTAGGCTTGAAAATTCATTCATTCATGTTGAGCATTAGAAATTTGGAGATTAATCCATTGTCATTAACATTAACAGCTGGAATACTTTGATGTGTTTAATTGCCTTAATTAATTTGCTTTTGAATTTGTTAGTTTTCAAAACAAGCCATGGGATTTATAGTGAATGGCACGTGGGCTGTTGTGTTGACCCCCTAGTGGCACAATTTGTTCTGGGCTCCTCCAATTTCTATTTGACATTTCAAAGTTGCCTTTTCCAAACAGGCATTTCCCAGATGAATTGGACTGCAAGAGGTTGGGGATGATGGAGTTGTAATGCAATGCATGTGGAAATTACCAGCTAGGGAAAACTGAGAATCTAATTGTTGGAAGATTTCAGAACTCTCTCTCCCTCTTTTGTTATTTAGAGCAAGTGGGATTTTCAAATAGCTAGAAATTCCTGCATGTTAAACTCTACTGTCTCCCCTCATTTATAACCTCCCATTTGCTCCTACTGAATCACAGGGCAATAAATTCCTTTTGTAAAACTAGTAAACAAATCATGTCATTCAGGTCACATCCTTTTAGGAAGTTACTCTCCAAGACAAAGAGATTCCTCTGTCTCTCTATCCAGTCACCATCTCCCTCCTCTTCCTCTAGTCTAGATAGTTTATGAAATTAAAGATGTCTCCTTGTACCTGAACTATTCATTAGCCAGTGTTAGAATATAGCCTCCCCATGCATAAGTAGATTCAGTCATTAGTAAACTTTTGTTAAATGGCAAGCTATTTGTCTTGTTTTTGTCTCAATTCTTAGAAAAGCATCATCAGACAAAGACACGTTTCTGTCACTTTGCAGATTCAAAGCTAGATTCTAACAGACTTAGCTTTGATGTTTTTGATATTTAAATATTTTGTTTCCTAAACAAACTCTAAGCCTTAGGAAACTTGAATTGACCAACACTAATAACCATGATAAGTTAAATTTTATCATTGATTGCAGCCTTTCTCCCAGCCAGTCATCCCCACAAACATATATGCTTTTCACTCGCCTTTTAAATGCCAAGGAATGTTCATCTGAATTGCAAAAGGCGAATAAGGAATAATGTTTTCATTCCACTTAAAAGACACTGATCTACTACTACACTGAATTGCAGCAATAAATGGTTACCAAGGTCAGCTGGTGAATCAAGAGTCCAAATTTCTCAATCAGAAACACCCTGAGTGCCTCTTAACATATGCAGCACATTTTTATGCACTATGATATAATTGCATAGTGCTCATCCAGACTTAGAATCAAGAAGTATAGCCTGGAAGGACCAATTCTGCAGCTCATGTTTTGCATGCAAAGACAAAGCATTCAGTCCTTGGCATCTCCAGTTTCTAAGGAGCCAATGCTCTCCATCCATCCTTCTCTTGAGAGTATCCCCAGCAATGAATAAGAAGGCAAAATAACTTATTCAATTCACCACAGAGAAATTAAATAGTGATAACAAGTTAAATATAACTAGTTATTCCACATTTTGTTAGAGCTATAGGCTACATTTCAGGGGAAGGAGCTGACAAATTGACCTCTGGATAACCCTTGTTTAAGAAAACCATATGAAATTCATAATTCAACAGATGACTTGAAAGCACATAAACATACACTCATTAATGGAAAAAAGAGTTTGTTTTACTTCTTTGAGGAAATGGAGATAACCAGTAAGAACACAACTTGTTAAATTTAATCAACTCAGTGGGAAAGCCACACTGGGACTGAAGGCAAATGTTCAGTGGCATATAAGTATTGTATTAGGCAAAGTAGGATTAGGAAACCCATGATGATGGTTAAATCTTTTCTGCCTTTTAGCAGTATTGTTTTGGATGTTGGAATTGGCCCTTTCCCTGAATATGATCTTGCCCTGTAAATTAGCTTACCGTTGTAAACCGCTTAGACACTGCTTAGGCGGTATGAAGCGGTATATAAATGATGCTTGTCCTGGTCCCATAGGCTACATCAACCAAGCAAGAAAGGAAGGCCTGACTCAGATGATAAACATGGCAGCTACATGTTTATCTAGATGCAGAGGAGGGCTTTGTCATCTTGGTTTTTGCTTAGTCCCATTGCAGTCACAGGCACATTTGGTGAGGAAAACAGAGAGGATCTTTCTAAATGGTTGCTCCCAGGCTGTGGAATTCTCTGCCACAGAAGGCTTGGTTAGCATCCTGCCTGTTCTTTCTGCCAGCATCCCCTTTAGATCTATCTATCTATTATTATTATTATTATTAACCTTTATTTATAAAGCGCTGTAAATTCTATCTATCTATCTATCTATCTATCTATCTATCTATCTATCATATATATATATACACAAGCCCTCAGCCCTTAATTCATTGGCAGAAGGGTTGTTGTTGTTGTTTATGTGGTATGCTCTGCCTTTATTTTTATTATGCTTTAAATGTGTTTTAAACTGCTTAAACACTGTGCTTTTAACAGAATTATTTATTTTTTTAAAAAAACTTTTGCATAATAGATTTTAGCTGTACTTTGTTTTATTTTGTTTGTAAGCCACACAGGTGGGCTATAAATCAATTAATTAAGTAAAAAGAAGAAATTCTGATAACTATGTAAGAGGAAGAAAATTTAATGACCTTCCCCATGCATTGTGCAGAGGAGCATACACTTAAATAAGTGTGCAGGAAACCCAGCCTTCTGTGTCTTTCAACCACTCATTGGTGCCAGAAGCTCCTTTTTCACAGCCCATGCAGTTTAAAGCAATGTGTGGAAATAAAGAATGTGTTTCCTCTATTTCCTCCAATCATTCTTTCTTGAAAACAGAAATGAATCTAGCTGCTGGAGAAGAAACAAAAAACAAAACATAATAGATGATACCCACATACCTTCCTACATTTCAGAGATGAAAACTGGGACATGTGTGGCCAAGGAACATCAGAGTTGTTAAGATAGCAAAAGCTGTTACTAAAGGAAAGCACACAAGTTAGGAGAGGCTGCAGCAGTCTGCTTTTGCCTCAATCTACTGGGAAAGGCAAGATTTTGTCCTGTCTTCTCTGACCCCTTTGCTAAGTTAAGAGAGTGCAAACTACTTTTGCACTTTGAACTCAGTTTGCAGCAACTGAAGTGACTTAAGGACAAAGATACCAAGTGGGAGGAGGAGAAAGAAACTGAGACATTTTAAGTCCCTGGCAAATTGGGACAGTTGGGAGGTATTCTGACAAAGAAGTATATGCAGATTTGGTGAGTAGTCCATCATCCAGCACCTTCCTCACCCCACTGAGTCATCTGATCCTCACCAACTGCTTTATCACACTAATGGGCAAACAGGATTTAAACAAGAGTTAAACTAAAGAAAACCAGAAAATGCCTGAAGTTTATCACACGACGTTTCCTTGTTTTCTCTAGTTTAATTCGCGTTTAAATCCCATTTGCTCACTAGTGTGATAAAGCAGCAAGTGAAAGAAACCAAAGAAGTGAGGTCTCAGTGATGCCAGTGAGATTTGAGTAGCCTGACTGTGGTTCAGTAGACGTCTGGTTAATTTGCAACTTGCTCAGATGGTTTAATTAGTATTTTCAGTGCTAACATTGGCAGTCTCTCTGCCCATTTCTAGCAGCAGGTGTTAGACCTCCAGAAGGAATCTAAATCCTTTACAGTACACTTACTGATGACAAGGGCAGTGTTAAGAAAGGCCTCTGGCAAATGTAGGAGGCTTCAGACCTAGGCACTCTGCTGCTCTGTTCAGTGACTCACAGAAGAATATGATGCAGAGTACCATGGACAGCAAGTGTAATTTCCTCGTTTTCAGGCATTTTGTGTCTGTGTTTGAATCTGCTCAAATGAGCATGCAAGGCACCTGCTTCTGAAGTTGCAAAGTGATTCTTAATTCATCTCCACTCTGGTCATTTACTTTCCTTTTCATGGCAAAGGTGTTATCTCTGCTAGAGTGGAGAAAAATATTGCCATCATTGGTTGTTGTTTTTGCTTTGGGGAAATGATGTAGAAGAGATGCAGAGCTAAAACAAACACAACACAACCTCTAGAAAAGAATACAGGTCAGTCATCAGCTGTAAGGCAAGGCACCTCCCAACAATAACAAGGGATGGGAAGGAGTCGAGCATTTTGCAAGCATTCCAACTGGCCATTCTTGAAGGCTCAGGTTATTTTGGGTGCTGCTATTATTATTATTATTATTATTATTATTATTATTATATTTGAAAAGTATTGTTATAAACTGTTCTAAATTGATTTTATTGCATGTTGCCTATTTAAATATAACTACAAAACACATGTGACATACAATAAAATCAATTTATAACAATTCATAACAATACCTTTTAAAGACTAAAAACATATGAAATCATTTCAAAGATTTTAAATGAAATTAAAAAGAAGACTGAGGGGTGGAATGCCTGCAATCTTTAAATGTCTCAAGGGCTGTCACAGAGAAGAGGTTGCAGGCCAGTTTTCTGATACCCAAGAAGGTAGGACCAGGTTTAATGGTTTTAAGTTACAGGAGAGTAGATTTTAATTAAACATTAGAAGGAACTTCTTAACAGTAAGAATGGTTCAGTAATGGAACCAATTGCCTAGAAAGGTGGTGAGGTCTTCTCTGGATGTCTTTAATCTGAGGCTGGACATCTACCTGATGGGGATGCTGCAGCTGCACATCCTGCATTGAGGAAGGGGTTGGATTTGGTGGCCCAGGAGGCCCCTTCCAATTCTAGGATTCCACTTACCACTTAAAACTGGAGAATTTAAAAGTAGTTAGCACCATTTTAAATAATGCAAACCGCAGCACATGTACATAACCCATGTAAAAAGTAAAAGACTGTTTGTTTGTTTGTTTGTTTGCCCAAGGCAATTTACAAAAATCAAAACAATTCTCACTATGTACATAGCTGAATGTTAAATGTGGGAAACTGTACCTGTAATACATGCTCAAAGTCTGTGAACACACATATATACTGCATACATGCATCCCTTCTCTGTCCTAGATGAATTGATAGTGGGGTCTTGGGTATTTTGGCTTGACTGGAGAAGTATAGTCCTTGGAAACCTCATTTCTTGGAACTACAGTTCCCAGAATTCTCCAGCCAGCAAAATCACTGGGTAGGACACTGGGTAGTCCAAAGAGTGCCTCTGATATGAGTTGCATGCCTGAAGACTAGGACATTATTCATACATGCAGAGGAGATTGATATATCTACATGCATAGTCTGGAATATTTGCAACTATGTTTATTTAGAGAGCCCATAATTCTGGGAAGACCTTACTAACGAATGTTTATTATTTCTCCCATTTAATTAATAAGACTTCCCTGTATTGCAAATATTGTGCTGACACCCTGCAAAAAATGTTTGCTTAAGAGAGCTAATTTCTACTCCTTCTATTAGCTTGGTTAGTTTGCGAAAATTGCAATTAATGTGTTTAAAATGAACCTAATTGAAGTTAAATTTTGACTTTGTTCAAATAAGCACCTTAAGTGGATTATACAGAGAAAGAACGGATCCTTCTTTCCATTGCTAATTTCCCCCTTAAGGAAGTCATGCAGTCTCAGGTTTAGACAAAAGCAATGACAAATTTCTCTCAATAAATCTTGCCAAGAAAACTCTATGGTATGGTCACTATAAACTGGAATTAACTTGAAGTCACATAACAACAACATGGACATTTACTTGGCATTGCCCAAGTACCATTGATACTGATATTTCACATGTGATTTCAATGAAAGAGAAGGGGGGAAATGACCAACTGTACCTCCAATCCTTAAAAAAATGTTCATACCCAGTTCCATACAAAATAGACCAAGGGCAGCAAACTCCCCTCTCCCCAGAAAAGGGCCAAAGTTTCCCAGTCAGCACCATACTTGTACAGAAATTTTCAGGATTTCAGCCTCCATGTAAATGTAAGATCTGGTCAAAACAAGTTCATAAATTGCAAAAAATCAGGAGCAAAAACAAAAAACAAAATATGAAGTGTTTAGTCAGAAGGTACTCAATAAACTCAATGTATTAGATCCCAATGTAAAGTTGAAGGCTTTCATGGCCGGCATCCATGGTTTTTTGTGGGTTTTTCAGGCTACGTGGTCATGTTCTAGAAGAGTTTCTTCAAGAAGAAACTCTTCTAGAACATGGCCACATAGCCTGAAAAACCCACAAAAAATATTAGATCCCAAATTGTACTAATAGTCTTCATTTGTACTTCATTACATAACATACCACCCCAAATCCTGTTGATACTTCATGCATGAGTAAGCTTTCCTGCTGAAGAGGCTGGTCATTTTTGTCTAATGCATGAACAGTTACACTCAGTTCAAGGTTGAGAAAATGAAGTTCCTCATCCGGAGCCATTGCCTGTACAAGTGTGCCTTGTGCCTTGCATTCAGATGACTCCCTGCACATGGTACATGGATGTGCCTGAACACTTCATTGTACATTCAGTTGCCCATTTGCTGTCTTGCTTCAGTTCCAGAATGTCACCATTCAACATAAGGATTTCATCAGCACAATTCAAGCACAACTTCACTTACAGAGATGGATGCCAAACAATTCCAATGTAGGATATTGGCTATCAGGTTTCATGACTTTTGACTGAAGATGTGGATTCTTATACAGGCTCAGTCTCCCTTATATGAAATTCAGAAATCCAAAATATTACAAAAAAACAAAACCTTTTCCATGGGTGGCTGAGACAGTGACACCTTTGCTTTCTGATGAATGTATACAAACTTTGTTTCATGCATAACATTATTTAAAATATTGTATAAAATTACCTTCAGGCTATGTGTATAAGGAACATGAAACATAAATGAATTTTGGGTTTAGACTTGGGTCCCATCCCTAAAACATCTCATTAGGTATATGCAAATATTTTAGAATCCAAAATCTAGAACACTTCTGGTCCCAAGCATTTTGAATAAGGGAGACTCAACCTTTACAACAGAGAAACAAACACTTTTAATTATCCAGATACAGCCAGCTTTGGTATACTGGCACCAGTTTTGTGAATTGTCCTCTTGAGGTGATAACCTCAGAACATTTTTTATGGAAACAAGTCTTAAGTATTACTTACTAATCTTTAGGAAGTGATCAGAATAATGCTTGAAATACCACATGAACATTTACAGCCAACATACAGTACAAGCGTCTACTCCTACTACCTCCCCAACAGAGTACATCAAAGCATCCAGAGAAAACTGGCATAAGGAGTTTTTAGCTGCAACCTTTGATTGACGAGTGGTTCCACAGCAGCATTATGTTTTTTGTCCACTGAGCAGCTGCTGTGAATTTGCATGGCAAAGCATGTGCAATTTCCTTTGGAAATATAGGTTTTGGATGGGTAAACCTCATCACAGGGGTTCACTTAAAAGCAAATAAACAGCCAAGTACATTCATCATCGGGCTGAATTCTTTCCCACTGACATCCATCATTTGCTTCAGAGAAGGAGGAGAAAGCTTCTGATTTCCCCCCCTCTCTGCTCTAAGCCCCCTTTTAGTGTTGTTCTTGTTGCATAAAATGTCTCTACACTTTTCAAAACAGCACCTTAATAAAGGACCCTTCTGTCATTTCAAAATGAAAAAAGAGATAAATGTATAGGTTTTTAAAAAAATAAAATTAAAATATACCTCATCAGAGATAAGGTGTGTGCACTGTCTGCTGCAGTGCACACACACACACACACACACACACACACACACGGGGGGGGGTCGGTTCTTTATTTGTGCAGTTCAGTTCAGTTCAGTTCAGTTCCATTCATTTTTATCGAGCCACAGTTGTCATATTGATTGACTCCTAGAAGATCCAGGATGTCTTATTAGCAGACTCTTCAGGAAGATGGTCTGCTCTTTAGGTGCAAATTACAGTTGGGCCAGACAGCCTGAATAGCCAAAGTTGACCTTTGAACTTCTGAGTTGCTCACAAATGCCAACATTTCAGATGAACTGGTGCTCCTCCTTCACATTAATCTTCTTTCTTCTTCATAGAATCTCGACATATCTGTTGGCTCTGTGACATGTTACCTTTCTTCAAAGAGTGGTGTAGTGCTGTGAAAATTTAATACATATTTTGGAGTCCTTAGGTAGCCAATCAATGCAATATGTGATAGCAGTGCAATGCCTCTTTTATTCTTTACACATTCTAATTCACATAATAACATCTCAAAATATGTCATTCCCAAGTAAATGGCAGTAATGCCTTAAAACATCCCCCCCCAAAAAAAAGTAAAAGAAAAGGGACATAGTAAAGCCTGGTACGTATAGTGGTTTGAGCATTGGACTAGGACATTGGGAAACCAGGGTTTGAATCCCAGCTCATCCCATTTGGATCTGAAGGGCAAGAATCAGAAATATTGCAGCCTTTGGATGACAGAGACTAAAGCAGCAGAAGCAGCAGCAGCAGCAAAAGAACAGGAAATGCCCTGGAATGCTTGCAAAAGGGAATTCTGAGATAATTAGGGCATCTGGGCTGAATCTCCCTTATCCACAGTTCTGAAATTCAACAAATTCCAAAATGGTCCACATGGGTGGCTAGATAGTGACTTTTAAAAATAATACAGTATTAAAACATAGAAGATACATCTAGCCAACAACTCCATCCAACAGCTTTTAGCAAATTAAAATGACTCAGAACATTGTGCAAGATGCTGTTATTCTCTCATATCTACTTTTGGTTCTTTGGACTCAGGCAGGCTAGAGGTAGTTTCCATTGAGAGGTCAGAAAGAAAGTCAGGTCAATGTTTTAAAAATAAATCATCAGGCCCAATACTGGTACGGGGCATACTGGAGCAAGTGTTGTTGCCCAAAGATTTCCACAGGGCTTACTGCCTGTGTTGATGGACTGCAAGTACTGAAGTCACTCAGAATGGCCAGCCACCTCCTTTCCCCTCCACACTACTGAGTTACCTGAGTGCAAACTACTTTTGCTTTTGCACTTAGTTTTCAGCTGTTGAAGTAAGTTGAGAACAAAAGGGAAAGTGGAAGAAAAGAGAAACTTTTAAAAGCAGCTGGAAAAGTGGGATGACAGTTGGTTAGCTGAGGCTGCCCCTATCAAACAGGAACAATTGCGTCCCTACCTGGGCCGGGCTGACCTTGAAACCGTGGTACATGCTCTGGTAGCCTCTCGTTTGGATTTCTGTAACGCGCTCTACATGGGGCAACCCTTGTACCAAACTCGGAAGCTACAACTGGTGCAGAATATGGCTGCTAGACTGGTTACTGGATGCCCCAGGACCAGTCATATAACACCTGTGTTGAAAGACCTCCATTGGCTGCCCATTTGCTACCGAGCGCAATACAAGGTGTTGGTTATCACTTATAAAGCCCTAAATGGCTTGGGCCCAGGGTACTTGGAGGACCGCCTCTCCCCGTATAATCCGCCCCGCACTCTCAGGTCGGGCAGGAAACATCTTTTGTCTATTCCGGGTGCACGTTATAGTGCAACCCAGAGGGCATTTTCTACCTCAGCCCCTAGATTATGGAATACCCTGCCCGACAAGCTCTGCACAGTCACCTCCCTTGAAGGATTTAAGAGGATGCTAAAAACGTTCCTCTTCCGCCAAGCTTTCCCCCAATGAGTTTGGTGTCGGTTTTATTATTGTTTTATTGATTTGGAATATTGGGAGCACTGATGTTTTATTATGTGGTTTTAGATATCGATTTGATGTTTTAATACTGTTTTCTACTGTTTTAATGATGTTTTTTAACATGTACACCGCTATGATCTTGAATAAGGAATAGTGGTATATAAGAATAAATAATAATAATAATAATATAATTGGATAATATGTACAGAGTCCTCCAAAATGAAACTGGGCTTGTACAGTGGTGTTCCAGTCTGGGGTGTCACCCGGAGTGGAGAGTAGGGTTTTAGGGAGCTTCAGGGGGTGAGGTCAGAAGGCCATGCCCTCTTCCTCCCTGCCCAACACCACTTTACTCATGAGTAAAAATGGTGCCAGGTGAGGAAGTGGAGTGAACTGAAACGTCTTTCTCCCTGCCCACAGCCATTTTACATGCAAGAAAAAAAGTGCTGGGCAAGGAGGTGGGGTTTGCCAGGCCCTCTTCCTCCCTACCCATCATTGTTTTACTTGCAAATAAAATGGTACTGGGCAGGGAAGTGTCACCCAGTGCAGTCTGCACCACCACACACACACACACACCACCTGGTGACAATACTGGGCTTGTATGTCCTACAGGATTGGTTCCGAAAATGGGTTCTTCGGATGTCGTTGAACTATAACTCCCAGATTCCTTAACCAATATGGATCTTTGCTGGGGCTTCTGGAAGTGGAAGCCCAACAATATCTGGGTAACTAAGTATGGGAAGCACTCACCTACAACAAGCTGGCTAAAGTTACAGTAAGCAATGCTGAATCTGTTCAATGGGAAGGGGACTGTGACTGTTCTCTGTACAATCCCTTGAACTCCCCTGAAGATATTGCAAAATTAATTAGTCAATTAATTAACTAGCTAGCTTGAAATTTTAAACACCGGGGGGAAAGCTGCAAACAGACACAAATAACTTGAGATACAGCCCTTATTTTATTTGGACTATGCACCTGAGCTGGTACAAGAACAAAATGTGGTTAGTTTATTGGATTCTAGGAATTATACACACACCTGCCCCTCAAATCCATTAGACAGAAACATTATACTAATGCCATTGTTGTTTGTAAAACAGCCAGCCTGTTATGTCTTTCATTTATTTGCTTGAAAATTCTTCCTGCCAAATTAATTGAGAGGAAGATTAAGAAGGGTGGGAAAGATATAAAAAAACAAATTCTTTTATACCTTTGTATACCACACAAGGCAACGGATGCAGCAATATCTACTTATAATGAAACACACACACATTTGTGTATGCTTATACATATCTACATATACAGTTACAGGGATATAATTTTATCGGCAGAAACTGCATCATAAAACAAAATGCTTTTCTTATGAGCAATAATGATGTGGCATTCCTGATAAATGCTACTTTTTAGATTCCATTGGCTTCTGGCATGCCTCCATACTTATTATCAGGTCACTAACAGATTCTGCCACTCTTGTCTCGCCATCTTATAGGAGTGTCATTTGCTCTCAAATGACAGATAAAAGAGAAGGCTCTTAAATGTCCAATTTTTCTTTTTCCCTGAATGAGTGACTAATGACGAAGAAGAATATCTTTTATTCATGTTGTCAAGGTGACAAAACTTTCCAGAGTGATGAATATCAACTAGCAATATTTTTATTTAACAATTTTTAAAATAAAAAGTCAACTTCATTGTTAAGACCTTAAACAAAAGATGTGTGTTGTGGAGGATGGGTGGTGATCATCACGCCACCCCCATGATTATCTGGGGCTGAATGTCACAAATGCTGGGTGCTTGAATTAAGAAAGACTCAGCCTAGCAGACCAGGCTCCTTACCCTTTGGAATATAACTCTTAGCAAATACTTCAAAAAGGATAAAAGGGAACCATAGGTTGGGTATTGTAAAATAGGAAGAACTCATAGGATGGGCATCTGAATTTCATTGAGTACTCTTTTTTTTTCCTTCTTCCCATTAGAAGCTGTTTAAAGTGATCAAGCCCAGTATTGCCAACTCTGGACATGTCTACACAGACCAAATGAACTGATTTTGCCCTGCTCTTGCATCACCCTGTCTTCATAATGCAGAGCCAAAGCCCGATTCAACTGTGTACTATCTTCACATGGGAAAGGCAGTTTTACAGTAAATCTGGGCCCTCCTTGCATTAAAGCAAATTTTAAAAACTTGCCTCTTGCTCTAGATCTTCCAAGAAAATCTGGAGCACTTCAGAGTGATACCAGCCAGCTTCTTGCACATCATCCCACTGTGCCACCCATTACTGCCACTCCCTCTGAGGTCACATTGAGGTGCCCGGCCATGTGATTGATCCTGGGTGCCTCATTTTTTACCCCAGAGGGAGCAACTTGTTCTGGCAGAAAAGGTGGTGGGCACCAAAGCAGGACACATGTGTAGGCAGTCAGCCAGCATTGCTCTGGAGTGCCCAGGTAATGTGGAAAATTCAGGGCAGCTTGAGAGCCAGAATATTCCTGGAGCAGCCTGGAGTATTCTAACGAGTATAGACCCAACTCCTGACAATACAGATCTCTACAATTCCTTCCTATCCCAGAACATCCTTAGTGTTTTTGGTGGTCTCCCGCCCAAGTGCTAGCAAATCCCTGCTTAGCTTCTGAAATCAGATGAAATTTTATGTGTTCAGAATGATATTTTCCAATTGGTGTAAAGGCACATATCATCATAGCATTCTGCCATATCCTAGCTCATCCGGTTTTGGAAACTAAGCAAGTTTGAACCTTGTTATTACTTAGATGGATGACCACCAAGGAATATTAGGGATCTCAAGGAAGGGCTAGGAAAGAATACTGCCTGAAATGGTAGAGAACTTGTAACAGATGATTTATAGTCTGACACTGGGTCCGTATGTCCCCTGTAATCCAAGTGCAGCAAGAACTCAGATGAAAAAAAGATACAGCAGAAGGTATATAGTCTACTCTGAGGGTACTGATGGATTATAGGATTTTGGTTGAATCCAATGCTCATGGCTAATTAGCATGGACCTTATCAGTTCTGGTACTTATAAGTTCCAGAAATGACTGGACCTCACAGTCCTTCCAGATGAATGCCCATTCCTAGTTGCACCGTGCTTTTTTCATTCTAACAGTATAATTTAAAGTGGACAGAGAGGCACCAGGCTGCTGTTGTTGCTGCACAATTGTGAGTTAGAAACCCTTCTCCCTTTCCACTGGCAAGCAAAGATCTTTGTATTCAGGCAGGGCTTGGTCTCGTCATTCAGGTGGCAGAAGGGACTTTTAATGGGGTTGTGTTTTTATTTTATTATCTTTTAAGTATATTTTAAATTGATTTAACTTTCTGTTTTTAATAGAATTGTTTAGACGTGTTTTTACCTTTTATACAGACAGAAGTTTTTTTAAAAAAAAATATATCAGTAGACCCAGACCTATCAGTAGATCCAGACTATCTTCTGACCATCCACAATCAGTAGCACAAATTTAGATGTGGCATGGACATTTACATCCTTCAACTATGAAGTCGGTTCAAATGGCTGTCTCCCTATCAACCCAACACTTCTTTCTCATACACACCAAGGGGCCACAAATCATACCATAGGCCAAGGAACAGGAGAAAGTAACAGTAGGAGAGTTGATAGACACTATGAGCATTGCTGAATTCTTCAGTCTTGCCATCATGGTTTTGGATATTTAAAGATTCTTCTAGTCTGAAGGAACTACTCCTGAAGAAAGAGATTCTCCTGGACCAGGAATAAAGGTCTAAGTAAATGATTAAATAAATATTATCCATCATATTAACAATATTCGTCACATTGTTAATATAAGGGCTCTTACAGAATACAAGTACTTTTCTGTGGTAGAGATTTGGTAGCATGAAAAATGTATCAAAATATTTGGGTGAACACCAACTGTGTTTTTGCTCATTATTATGTGTAAATACACATGCATGGCACAAATATGTTTGGAATAAGTATATTATGGAAGCAAAAATCCAGGATTGGCCGAGGCTTTCTATGGTACAGAGGCTTTCTACTGTATGTGCTGAGGCTTTTTATAGTTTTCTTTGGAACACATAGATGCTTCTGCTTTTCCCTGAGTGCCTTTTAAATGACTTATTATGCTTGCAATATATTTAACTTCCCACTAGGTGTAGATGCAGTGTTAACAGCACTGTAGTATCACATCATACAATTTGGCTCACAAAAGAGAGGAGGAGTTGTCCATCCAAAATAGTTTTCCTTCATTCCCTTTACAGTTGCTCAAAGTATTTATACAGGCCAGGATCAAGGCAAGTCAGAACACATATAGCATATGAAAGAATCCTAGGAGATCTTTCTTCAACACACAACAACAGCAACAACAATAACAACAACATGTTTCTATTGCAACCAAACAGCCATGTGGAATACTACATGGCTATGAAGCAGGTTTAATAATTTCATGTCAGTTAAAATAGAATAAATTAAAGTGGATTAAAGTTAAACATCTGCTCATATGATACTGCTGGCTATCTTGGCTGGGGATTCTAGAAGTTGTAGTTCAAAAAAGTAGCTTTTCCCAGCTCTTTGCTTACCATTGCTAAAGCAGGATATGATTCTGATGTCTTGTTCTGTTTCTGGTATGGCTCACAATACAAATATAAATTGTGACCAAGGACAGTAGTACAGTGGGTCCTTGGTATCTGTTAGTTAACCATTTTGATTCCAGGAACCCCATGGATACCAAAACCCATTGATGCTCAAGTCTCATTTTATACAACTGAGTACTGTAGTAGAATGATGCCTCTTGTATACAATGGAAAAATCAAGGTTTGACGTTTGGATATTTTCAAGCTGTGAATGGTTGAATCTATACATGAAGAATCCCTTGATACAGAGGGCCAACTACTGTATATGATAATTCAGGCAATCCTTTCCATTTGATCAGGCTGGTGTAGATCAGGAAAGATAATCTTTTTCATCCCAAGGGCTCAACTACACATTGGGATAAATCTTGGGGGCCATATTGGCCCACTGGCCAGCCTTAAAGTCATGGGGTGGGGCCAAATCCTGGTAAATGTGGCCAGATATAATTTTCACCAATTTGTACAATTTCCATCAAGCATGCATAACATACAGTCAGCCCCCCATATCCATGGATCCTTTATCCACAGATTCAACCATCCACATCTTGAAAATATTTCAAAAAGATATAAATCCCCCCCCCCCAAAAAAAAATAAACCTTAATTTTGCTATTTTACATAAAGGAGACTATTTTGCCATCCCATTGTATTTAATGGGACTTGAACATCCACAATTTTGGTATCCATACAAGGTCCTGGAACCAAACCTGGTGAATACCAAGGGCCCATTGTAGTTCAGATGCACTCCTGTCTGTTGAGTTTTCAGTCATGCAAAGTGCAGCCTCATTTTAAATCCTAGGTGGAACAAAATCTTGAGTTTGGCCTCATTCAGACTGATATTTAAAATCCCCACCTGCCCTCAATACCTCTTTGATCTCAAACTCCAGCAGACTGCAAGATGAGCAGATAGCAGATGGTGGTGTCTCTCATGTTACAGAAAAGAAACCATTCCACTTAAAGATACATCTGTGCCAGGGATACAGCACCACAAGCTGCAATAAAAAAAATGATTTAGCAAATGTGGCCAAGCTACAAGGAAAAGAGATTTCTACTACATCATATAATGGGCAAGCAAAGCACTCTCCCTGCTGCAAAGATCTGCTGTAGCTGTTTGACAGGTTGTGTAATGTAAACTCCAAAAAATAAACATTCTTAGCTATTTTTTTCCTGTTTTCCAATTATACTGCTAAAAATACATGGTAACGTTTGGCAAATGTAGGAAAACAGCAGATGTCAATCCAGCTTTTATTCCTAACTGTTCTATTTCTGATTTTCAGTTTGTTGAGAGATCATTGCCACACCTGACTCACTCGTGGCACATCTCATATCAGTTTGGAGAATGTGTTGCAGGATAATGCTACGATCTACAGATAAACAATTTTTAACATGTAGAGGGTGGAAATTATTCTGCAAAAGAGACAGGTTACATGTTCAATCAAACCGAAAAACAGCATGCCCCATCATAGAGCTCTTCCGTAAATTAAGACTGAAATCCTATACACATTTACTATGAAGTCCCACTAAATGTAGTGGGATTTACTTTTTGATAGGCATGGTGTGATGACCCTACCGGGTGTCAGAGTGTCCTGCACCCTCTCCAGGAGGCTCAGACATGGATGGCAAAGTATACCCTGATTGAAGGGCTACCTGTGAATGAAGAGAGATGGAGGAAAACTTGACCTGAGTTCCAGAGAGGGGGGAGATGGAAGAGAGAGATGGGGGAGGCCCAAGGACTTGAGACTGCCATGGTCGCCTTGGTCAATTATCTCTGTCTGGGCATTGACAGGGGAAGTGTGGCCTTGTTGGTGCTCTTGGACATCTCAGTGGCTTTCGATACCATTGACCACGGTATCCTTCTGGAATGCCTGAGGGAGTTGGGCATCAGGGGCACTGCGCTCCAGTGGTTCCATTCCTACCTCTCGGGCAGATTCCACATGTTGCAGTTGGGGGACACTTGCTCCTCTAAGAGGGAACTGACATCTGGTGTCCCTCAGGGAGCTATTCTGTCCCCCACTTTATTTAACATTTACATGAAACTGCTGGAAGAGATCATCCGAAGACACGGGGCGCAGTGTTATCAGTATGCTGATGACACCCAAATATGCTTCTCTGTGCCTCCGACTGATGCAGTGACCAAGGATGGTGTCTCTCCTCTAAATGCCTGTCTGGAGTCGGTAATGGGCTGGATGAGGGAAAACAAACTCAGACTGAATCCAGAGAAAACAGAAGTACTTGTGATAGGTTCCCCAGGTCCAGGGAAGGAAATTTATCAACCAGTCCTGGACGGGGTTACACTTCCCCTAAAGGACGAAGTTCGCAGTTTAGGAATACTTCTGGACTCGTCCCTGCAGTTGACATCTGAAGTAGATGCAACGGTCAGAAGAGTTTGCTATCAACTTCAGTTGATACGCCAACTGCGACCCTACCTGGGCCAAAGGGACCTTGAAACAGTGGTACATGCTCTAGTAACCTCTCGCTTAGATTTCTGTAATGCGCTCTACATGGGGCTACTCTTGTAACAAGCCCAGAAGCTTCAGTTAGTACAAAACATGGCAGCCAAATTGGTCACCGGTGCATCTAGGTTTGACCATATAACACCTCTCCTGAAAGATCTTCACTGGCTGCCTATTCGCTTCCGAGCACAATACAAGGTGTGGGTTATTACCTATAAAGCCCTACATGGCTTGGGCCCAAGTTACTTGAGGGACCGCATCTCCCCATATGATCCGCCCCGCACACTCAGAACATCTGGGAAGAATCTTTTGGAAACACCATCTGCCACATATGATTCCACATCGCAGATGGCCTTTTTGATAGCAGCCCCGCGGATCTGGAATAGTCTTCCTGAGGAGCTCCATCTTCGACCCCCTTGGACACATTTAAAAAGAGACTTAAAACCATTCTCTTTTGTCAAGCTTTTCCCCCTGAAGAATAAAGATTTATACGCTGGCTGCTATCGATTCTCCGGCTTACCCTGGTTATGTATGCTATATGATTGTGTATTAATAGAGGTTGTATTCTTGGAATTGTTTTATATTTTTATATTTTTTTATATTTTTATAACAGTTTTTGTAATGGTTTATATAGTCTGTAACCCCGCTTCGATCCAATGGGAGAGGCGGGGAAACATAAATAAAATTTATTATTATTATTATTATTATTATTATTATTATTAAGGAGGAGGAGTGCCTCCTGGAGAGGAAGGGTATGAGGAAGAGGGCATGGTGGATGCAGAAAGGATAGAGGGGTGGAGGCACATGGTGGCTGGTGAGAGGGAGAGTAACAGGAGAAACCGTCCCAAACACCAGGGAGTGACAGCCACCCCACATCATGGGGTCCCGGCCGAGGCCTCCTGAGAGCCAAGTTGGGGAGGTTGGCAAACCTCCAGAAAGTGATTCGAGGGGTTACAGAAGGTGATACTATACCGATTCCAGAAACAGGGTTCCAGTTGGGGGTCACTGAGAAGTGAAGTGGCTCAGCAAGCTACCTGAGGATCATGGCACGATCAGCAATGCTGAGGAGTCCAGCAAAATACAGTCAGAGAGTCTGTCTGATCTCAAGCAAGACCAAATTGCTAATGCCCAAGCAGGGATTTATAGGACAAACCTGTCCTGAGGCAGAATTTGGGATTATAATGGTTTTCCAGGAGAGATGGATAAGGGAACCTGTGAATGCCTGGGCAATCCATTCAGATGTCTCTGGACAATGGAGTAATGTGTCCAGAAGAAAGCATTCTTGGACTTTTGTTCACTTGTAAACACAAGGTCTATCACCCACAATTATTCCTATCAATGAAGAGATTATGCAGATTCCTGTCTTGATTCATCTATCCTGGCTACATGTTCTGGTGCTTCTCCCATGCTGATCCTTTTGGGTCTCCTAATATGGTCACATATCTCCTCATATGGCATGGCTAGTTTCCTGCACTGGGGGTGCCCTTGTGGCTACATGCTCTCCAACATTCTTTTTATATTATATTGATGGTGAAAAATAGGAGGGGTACAGAGGCCTTGGAGTAACAAAGCTACAGATCCCAGAATTCTGTAGGATACAGTCATGGCAGTTTGACACCAGTTTAATTGTCATGACTCTATCCTAAAAAATCCAGGGATAACCACCTAGCACTAAATGGCTGTTCTGCAGTCATAAGGTTATGAGTTTGATCCTAAGCAGGGCTCCAAGGTCCATTCATCCTTGCATCCTTCCATAGGTTGCTAAAATACGTACCCAGCTTGTTGGGGACAATTAGCTTACACATTGTAAACCATTTAGGGAGTGCTTAGTTCACTGATAAGGGGTACAGAAATGTATCTGCTATTGCTATTAATACTGCAGTATGGCTACATTCTGAGTCAGTGGGAGTGGGGATGGCAGAGGATCAGAGAGGTGGAACCTTGTCCTACCCAGGAGGCTCAGGCAAAAGGAAACTGCCACATCCTCCCCTAGCTTGTATGTTCTTCCTCATTAATTTTTGGCTTCTTGAACACAATCTGATGTTGCTTGGCCACATGTGTTACAGTTTTTATCTGTGAAATGTCAGAGGCTATGGTTACTCTCAGAATCTCACAATCCCACAGTCAGTTCTGGAAAATCATATGCAGAGAAAGAGAGAGAGAGAGAGAGAGAGATTGCATGCACCCATTTGCATCTGTGATTTCCCCCTCCAGATAGTGTTGTGTGCACAGAACATCTTTCCCACAATTATTTCATGGTTGCAAATCTGTTTTAAAAATTGCTCTTTTCTGAGCTGATGCCTCAAATATTCTAACAAAATACAAAGAAACTTCAAACATGGCTCAGAAAGGCATGTGAAGATTGTAAAAACAAATAAATCCAAAGCAAGCCCTTAAAGCTTTTGTGAGTCATGCATCAAAAAGCATGTATAGCCTTCCTTAATTGAGAATAATTATAGGCATCCATTTTCTGCCTAACAGGCAGAGTTGGTGAGCAACGCTCATTGAATGAGCTAGCAGAAGGTCATTTCATCACCAGGCACATTTATACCTATATCCAAATTTCCTTTTGCCATACACTTATAATCTAGCTCAGCCTGAGGCAAGATGTTCCCTAGTCAATGAATGTGGAATCTGTTGCTCTGTGGACATTGTCAGGAGGTTTTGCCAAAGAATCCTCTGCTTCAAAATGGGATTGCATAAGAAGAACATGCAAGTATAAATAGAAAATGTGTGTTATTTCCAGCTAAACATACTGATCAGGGTAATTATGTGACCCAAATAAAATACATAATTTCTGAAACAAAATACTGTTAACATTTGGAAGACAGATTGAAATTCAAATTGCAGTGCAAAAATGGCTTAAAACCTTCTCGTATACAGAGAGAGAGAAAGGGAGATTAAAATGCTTATTTCAAATTATTCTGAATTCTTTATCAGAAGAGAGAATGGGTCTTAAAGACTCCATTTCAGAACTTGCTTCACTTTGCCTGAATATTTTTGCATTATATTTTAATTAAAGTTATAATTACAGAGCTAAATATAATTAGCTCCTTTCTTCAAAAGACATCGGAAGCCAACTTACTTTATTAAATTTTCAATTTGTTTCCCGCAGTGTTACATAGTTTATTCTAATTAATTGAAGGAGATCTCATAAATATTTTATCAACATAGGGATATGATTAAAAGCAGAAGGGCTCCTTTTTTTATTATTCCCATTCTCCATCCCATTTCAAATTATCCCTCTTTCCCCCTTTAGTTTTCCATATAAACACCTTATCTTTTTATTAATTTTCAAAAAGAGAGATGTAACAAAATTCATTGACATACTAGATAAAAGAGATTATATATGAGCAAACTGCAGAGCTTTCTATAATCCCTTATTAACTTCCTTTAGATAATGCCTGTTGGGGAAATAATTCCTTGCCTACTGCAAACTTTGGGAGGGGGGATTCTTGTCACTGGTGAGATAGATAGATTAGATAGATAGATAGATAGATAGATAGATAGATAGATAGATAGATAGATAGATAGATAG
>NC_056523.1:33549902-33589400 GCF_019175285.1 Sceloporus undulatus | reverse complement strand
GGCAACTGGGGCAACTGTTCACCTCAGAGGCCAACAGGCTATTTGACATCTATCCCATGTTTTAGTCCTTCTCCCATTCCTCAAGATTCAGCATCCTGAACCTTGATGGATGGGAAGACTAAAACATGTGATACGTGTCAAATCTGATCTGATATGTTGGTCCTGTTCTTGAATGCCAGATTGGTCCATAATAAAATGACCACAGTCCATGTCTTAGTTGTGGCTAAAGGGGCCAACCTGCTATGTATTAGAGCCACTTGGGTGGATGAGCTTGGAGGACTGGGGTTTGCAATGATGTAAATAAACTATAGTTGGTTGATTTGGACTCAGTTCACTTTATTGACTCAACTTGGACTTGACTCAGCAATAAATGATGCTTGGACTCAATTTGACTCACAACTTGTATATTTTTAGTGGAGGAACTTCCTGACAGTAAGGGCTGTTCGACAGTAGAACAAACTCCCTGAGTGTGGTGGAGTCTCCTTCCTTAGAGGTCTTCAAACTGAGGCTGGATGGCCATCTGTTGGGGATGCTTTGATTTAGATTTCCTGCATTGCAGGGGGTTGGACTGGATGGCCCTTGTGGTCTCTTCCAACTCTATGATTCTATGACTTGCTGCCATCATACTTTGAGCAGAAGGCCACAAGACTCACTTCCAGAGCACATGTTTCTCAGAGGGGAACAGCAAATGCATTAAGCAACGGGCTTAGGATGGAAGGATCCTTCTAAAGGATCTAAGGACCGTGAAGTCAAAGGTTTACATGGCCAACATCCATAGTTTTTTGTGAGTTTTTCGGGCTATGTGTCCATGTTCTAGAAGAGTTTAAACTCCTGACATTTCGCCAGCTTCTATAATTGTCCAGTGTAGATACCCCCCCCCCCCCCATGGTTTCTGCTCCAAAGAGGACAGGAAAACACACAGACATTACTCAGAGTGACTCACCCTTGCAGTCACAAACTCATTCAAGAATTGGCATGCTGGCTGGCCACAGCTCCTGAGACCCAGTCCAAGTATGCTAGTGACACTTTCTGCTTATATTATATTATATTATCTGTATAGAAAGGAAGAGAGTGAGAAAGACAAAGAAAATGAGAATTAGAATCTTAGCCTATATACTATGATACTGTATGTTTTTGGCATGCTTGTATTAAGGACCTTATTATTTTCCAGGATTTTTATTTTATTTTCCAGGATATTTCTGTACTGTTGTTTAAATGGTTTACATTCTAAACTCTACCATCTATTATCACCACAGTATAAATTATGGCACACACTGCAGTGCATTTAGTCCTGCTGAGTTGGATTTAATGGCTGTCTGCTTGCATGCGTAAGAGCTGGACAGAAGCTAGAAATGGTCTCATGTTCATTCTTTCCAGAACACAGCAAAACCTCAGCTGGTTCTTAGAGCTTTTCAGCCATTTTGTATAATTGCCCTCTCTTAATTTACCTTGTTCATCCCTGATCAAATACAAACATTCTTGTACAACATCAGCAGCAGTAATAATGGCAAACACAACTTGTATGTGGTTTTGGTTGCCTGTATCCCTCCCCCCCCCCCTTCCCCAAATTGTGATATGCAAAGAATGATGAAAAGGAATGTTGTGCCATCATCGAAATGACAAGATTATGGAAATTTTCTAAACCCATTACAGGAAAGTCTTGGGATTGTATGTAATATGTAAGACAACTTAAATTGTTTATGCATTTACATTATTTATCACACGTGCACTATATTTCCTGAATATTTATTTTCATCTCTTCAGACATTGTGCTTGGGAATAAAATGACTTTTTAAAAATATATAGTGGTGTGTCTTCTGTCACAACATGTTCTATAAGCATCCAAATCATCCATTTTGTTCTCTGCAGCATGGTTACCACATTAACCAAATTTCAGGATCAGTGAAACCCCAAATCATTACCCTTTGATTCTGAAAAATATCTGGGTATTTGACATTTTGCAAGAGTTTCAGGAAATCCAGAAAGGTGCTAAAATGAGAATATGTTAGTAATGTGCCAGGACAACCAAGGGAGAATTGATGAGGTTAACTTTAAAAGTCAAAACCAGCACAAACCTGACCCCCTTGCCCCAAAATGGACAACCAAGGGAAACAATGTACCGTCAAAGTGAAGGTGACAATAAATGCATTATTAGACTTAATGTGAATGGTTTTCAAAAAGAAACAACTGCAAGGAGGAGAGAGGAAAGTAAGATTGAAATTGTCATAGGCTATAGTAGGGATTTTAGACATTTTTGTTGTTGTTCCCTTGATACCAACCAAAAATGGCCCTTCAGCTCTGCAATTTGCATCCAGAGGAAAGCTCCCATTGGCACCAATGAGTAGCTTCCTCCCTGAATGTCACAGTGCAATAGTGTGATTTTCATTGGATCTGCAGAGGGCCAGTTTTACCCTTAGACCAGATGTGGAGAAAGTAGACGCAATTGAGGGGAGTCTGATATTTCAAAAGAAAAATGCCACCATATGAGATAAACCCATGATGGGTTTGCCCCCCAAAGTCTAGGCTAAGAAGGACTCAGCATTTCCCCATGCCCACTGAAATGATTAGACACGAAGGATCAGCATTGCCAAGATTTCTGCCTATTTGAGCCCCCAGAGGAACTATCAGTCAGAAGGATACTAGTTTATGGAAAGCTCTGCATTAACTCAGTCTCCTTTCCTTGATATATTCATTTTGTGCTTTAAACAAGTTGATAATGTTTCATTTATTATTTTTCCATTTTTGTGGTAGATATATCATTAACTGCTTTAGTTGTTATGCAAAGAGATTGTCATGGCCAGCCATGAGGAGGACTTGGCTCCTCATGTGCAGGAGGAATCTGAGGCTGTGCCAGGCCCCAGTTCTGTCCTGCCAGATCCCAGCTCTGCTCTCCCAGTCCCAGTGGATTTGTCTCAGCCAGACCGTAGCTCTGTGGGATCTTCTCCAGTGGAGCCTAGGGCTCAGCAGCCCAGCCTTGCCCCAGTAGAATTGCCAGACTTGGGAGACATAGATCAGCAGAGCATTGAGGTTCCTAACTTTAGCCAGAGGAGATCAGAAAGGATGTGCCTTCAGCGTTCCAAGAGGCTTGCTGAGAAGCGCTCATCAGGCAATCAGCAGCTGTGATAAGGGAGCTAGATCTAAGACACCTGGCAGACGCTGAGCTCTCTTGCCAGATACTATTAGTTCTAATTAGTGAATTCTGCTTGATTTGACTCCTGGCTTCCTAGACCCTTGACTGACTTTGAATCCTTGACCTCGGACTGGACACATTGACCAACCCTCTGGCACTCTAGACCTCAGACTGGACTGGTAGTATTGCTCTTTGTAATCCTGAACTTTGGACTGGCTAGTGGCTTATTCTATTGGACGTTGTTTGGCATTGTTGAGCAACTGCTTCTTGGCAGCTCGGTATGTTTACCTTTTGCCTAGCAGGCTCTTATGCGCCATGGCATCATTCCCAGACAGATGCCATGATGTGATGGCATCATTCCCAGACAGAGATCTTGTAGCACCTTTGAGACTAAAGACCTTATCACATGCAGGGAAAATGTCATGCAAATGTCATCCAAACGTAGCGGAAACGTTGTGGAAGCACCAGGGATGTGATCATCCGTGGCACTTCTAAAGTGTAATTGAGGCTTTCCGCTATGTTCCCATCATTGAATCATTCACAGGGAAGCCAGGAGGAGCCATTTTCTGAATAACAGGATATCTTGTTATTCAGAAAAGGGCTTCCCTGCGAACAATTCCATGACAGGATAAAAATATATGGCAATTAAAGTCCCCTTGTCCCTACTACCATCCACAACCCCCCCCCCAACCATTCTTAAACCAAATTGGAGATCTGGAAATTGCATGGCATACTTCTAGTTATAGGGGAAGTGACAGTGGAGCCCGCTGGGGCTGCATATAGGGGAATGGCCCTCACTTCCTTTCATAGTTGCACCTCCCTGCATAAAGCAAGCTGAGGTTGTCTTCCTAGGCCACATATGTTGCAGTGGGACAAGGTGTAGAAGAGAGATCTGGATATCTCAGAGTCTCCTCTGCATCCCTGAGCTAGCATACCCTTCCATATGGCCCAATTTGGTAGGAACAATTCCCATTAATCCTCTGTCATCTCACATTTGCTTTCAAAATGTCTGTTTCTTTCTCCTCATACTACTTTCCCCCTTTGTCCTCAGCTTACTCCAGGCTCAGAGAAAAGCTTATTTAGCTTATTCGGTTGTTCTCGGCTTACTTCAATAGCTGCAGATTGAGTTCAAAGTATATAAGTAGTTTGTACTCAATTAAATCAGCAGTGAAGAAAGGAGAGGAGATGGCAGAATTTTGCCAAGCAGACTGATGCCAACTGTCTAACTTATTTGTTCTTCCTCATTAATTACTTTTACTGTCTTGACCACACACTGATGTTCCTAGGTCACATGTATCCTAGTTTTTATTTGTGAAATGTCTGGAGGGTATGATTCTACTGCTCTCATGTTTCATGGAGAATGCTATATCATCATCTGTGTTGAAAAAAATTTAAGTTGCCTGATCATATGCTTAATCCTGTTTGGACTGCCCTGCTGTGACACATTGGAAAACATGCATATTCAGTGCAATAATGGATTTCATATCATGTCTTCTTTGGCCCTTAAATCCTGGCAGTCGTATTTTCAGCTTAGTAAAGGTTCAAAATTGT
This sequence comes from Sceloporus undulatus, assembly GCF_019175285.1. Taxonomy (NCBI): domain Eukaryota; kingdom Metazoa; phylum Chordata; class Lepidosauria; order Squamata; family Phrynosomatidae; genus Sceloporus; species Sceloporus undulatus. The sequence goes on along the minus strand of NC_056523.1, from coordinate 33,584,719 downwards.
CCCCATGTAGAGCAGCACATACAGCAGTTTATGCAGAGCTTAGAAAAGTTCTTTTTTTAAAGAACATGATTCCCAGAATCTTCTGGCATGGTGGCAAACATTGGTCCTTGGTTTAAAAATGTTGCAGACACCTAGACTGAGGTCCTATTTATTTATTCATAAATAAAACCAATAAAATTATTTTAAAACAATCTAAGAAAAATTCAAACATTTAAACATTCTCAAATCAACAGTTCCTGCAAAGCAGATCCTACAATCTGAACTCCCTAATAGAATCCAATCCTGATCTCACTAGGCCCCAGTTACGGAGCAGCAGAGTTTTAAGTTTGTGCCAAGTAAAGGTAATGTTGGCACCACTCTGCCCTCCAAGTGGAGCACATTTCACAACTCCTTCCCATCGCTTCCTCTTCAGAGCTGCCCACTTTTCTGTCCAATTGTTTTATCATCACTTTGGTCCCATTTACACTAGGAAATAACCCAGTGTGGACGCCAGGTTATTTCCATTGCCAATCTCTCTGTGGCATTTTGTCCCTATTCCTGTTCACACTGGGGGAATGGCAACAGGTATAAAATGCCATGAGATTCAATTGTGGGTGGGGGAGAAGGGAAGGGCATGATGGGGGATGAAGAGGAAGGAGGACAAGGATAATGTGGCAAGTATGGGGGGAGAAGAAGAGGAGGGAGGAAGAGGAGGGAGGACAAGGAAGATGCAGCAGGTACAGGGGAGGAAGAGGAAAGGGAAGGAGGATGGAGGAGGAAGAGGTGCCAGATTGTTTTGAAAATGGAGGCACCTCCACTTTCAAAACAATCCCATGTGATCCAGATCTCTTCAGTATAAATTCCCTCCACACACATCTGAACCTACTTTATAGGGGAAAGTGGATTGTGATTATAGTAAGCTTGAAGTTTATCATAGAATCATAGAATCACAGAGTTGGAAAAGACTGCTGAGGCCTTTCAGTCCAACCCCCTGATCAGTGAAGAAAGCTGATCAGAGGAGACTCAACGTATTTGAAATGTGGTGCTCTGCAAATACCATAAACATCCAAAAAGAAAAAATGAACAGGCCTGAGAACAAATCAGGGTTGAATTGTAGATGACTAAACTGAGGCTATCATACTTTAGACATATCATGTGACATAACAGCTCCCTGGAAATGGCAATAATGCTTTGCCAAGTGGAAGGCTGTAGACAAAGAGGAAGACTTCATTGCAGGTGGATTGACTCAGTCCAAGAAGTCACAGACCTGAGTTTGCAAGACCAGAACAACATTATTAACAACAGTGTTACCTAGAGGTCTCTCATCCATAGGGTCATTATAACTTGAAGCTGATAGGAAGCAAATAACAAAACAAAGTCTTGTGGACACTATGTGAAAATATTAAGGGAGCTCTGTTGAGAATGTTGGACATCCTGGGTTAAATCTACCATGCTAGTGGAAATCTGCTAATGCAATATGACTTTCTCCTTCTCTCCCATGCAGTTCTTTGTGTTGCTCTGGGGATTTCCCAGTTGCATGAATAAGGTGTAGTGGAGCTTCAGAGTCAACCACTCCCAATAGAAGCCTTTCTATCAGTAGAAGGATATACTTGGATTTCACCCTACAGCAAAGATTGTGTAAGAGTGAGTGGAACATTATAGGACATGCACATGGGTGTGGCCTCCATTCTCAATAACCTGATGGGATTCTGTGTCTAGTCCTTATCCAAGCTAAGGCAACTTCCTTCCTTTGATCCTTGCATGATTACAAGTGTGTAATCGGGGGGAGGGGGGAGTGGTTGTAGTGTCTACTCACAACTTCCCATGCAAGTTGCATGAGGTTCCTTCCTCATGATAGAACCATAGTAATCCATATCATATTTCCACAGAAAGAAATTTGAGAAAACCAAGGAGTTACATTATGTAGCAACCAGGATCCTTTCATATAACACAGTTACAGCATTATTAGGGTTCTCATATGTCCTCTTTTCCCCAGACATGTCCTTTTCAGGGCTAAAATTTCTGTCCAGATGGATTTAAAAAAAAAAATTGACCGGGAATTTTTAAAGCGTCCCCTGCTGCTTTGCCTCCTGCTCCCCAACACTACCTCCTCATCTCTGTCAACCCAGGCTTGGCAGAGCAATCAAAGAGAAAGAAGGAGGGAGAAAGTGAATCAGGGTGGGAGCAGAGAGAGAAAGGAGACAAACCCAGAGTGAGCCAGCCAAACAAGTTGAGCTAGCCAAACAAAGTGGTTGAAGGAGTCTCTGTCCACAGGAGGGCAACCAAACAGGGTGGCTTGTGGATCAGATAGGGCAACTGTCAGAAGAGGTGGGGAAAGCAGGAAAGGAAGGGGGGATTATTTAAATACAAATTGAGGATATCAGGATATTTTTAGAAGCAATTATCACAGCTTATATAGTAGGGGTATTGAAAGTGAGAGTTGTCATAGCAATCAGTGGTTTGAAACAGTGAGTCAATAAATGTGTTGTTTTGCTTTTCAGAACATGGTAACCCTAGGTATTACCATTCCACTGTAACTGCCATAGCTACATCTTATGGCATCCTGGGATTTATGGTTAAATGGGGTATGAGAGCTCTCTGACCAATAAATGCCCAGCCCTAACCTGCAATATCAGGTAAAGTGGAGTCATTATAGTTGTGCAGTGAGAAATGGCCCTGAAGTGTGTCACACATTTTCTTTGAGACCAAATCAGAGCCTGATTAAGACATACTTAGATGTTAAATTCTGTCAAGTTTGAGTCCCCATTGCCTTTCTAAAAATGTGCTTTAGCTCCCCAGACACACAACACCTAGATTTTTAAAATTTGTTTTTGTTTTGTTTCTTTGACATTTAGAGTTGGCTTTATAATCTGAGGCCCTAAAGTGCATCTTGCTCAATTTCTGCATAAATTCAACTGCTGGTTCCAGTAACAATTCCACATGGCTGACCCAGGGACATTTAACCTCCTGTCCATCTTGTGAGGAAACCGGAATTTGCAATAACAGTGTTTTATTTGAACTTCCTGGCTTTAGTTTGTTTCTGTATCTACAATCCAACCCTGTTTTTCAGCTCGTAACATAACTCTAGACACTTTTCCTGTCATGGCTTTCTTTATTGCTCACTGTATCTTTTCTCATGGCATATGGGGGAGAATTGTCTTCACACTTTCATCTCTTCTGCATTTTTATCACAGTGGATGCTGAGCTACAGTTGTTAAAGAAGAGGGGGGAAATGTTAGAATGGTGCTGAATTGTAGGAGAGGCTGACTAGGGATGGAGGGGGGCAACTATATCTAAAACAAGGAAATCAGATATAGGCAACTGACCCTGAATCAAAGCTCACATTTTAGAATTCAGCTAAAACCTTTGTGAAAATGAGATTTATTCGTTTCAACACAGAGAATCAAAAGAGAAACAAACCCAGCCTGACATGTGCAACCTGAAGAGATTCCAAAACTATTGTGTTTTGTTGTTTTTTACTCATATGTAAAATGTCATTTTGTACTTCTTAGACTAGTAATTCAAAATTCATATTTCTACTCATTTATACTCAGTCTTAATTTTAACAAAATTTGTCTATCACATTTCTGTCCTACCTTCTTGTTTAAGAGTTCAGGACATTTCTGTCCTACCTTCTTGTTTAAGAGTTCAGGACAACATGGATTAGGGTTTTCCTGCTGTCTCCTCCAACTAGGAGGCAGAATAGGTTAAGAGACAACAATTGGCCATCCAGTGACTTCCATCACTAAATAAGAACATGCTGGGGGTAAGAGCAAATTAGCAACAATCCAGGGCAGGAGGTGCAGTGCAAAGAGGACCATTGCTATGATTTCCATTCATTGTTGCATGCAATTGACTTTAAAACTATAAATGTCATGCTTGCAGTGCAACACTGCAATGCAGGATGCTTTTATGGCTTTCATGGCCTCTCCCAAGATGGTCTATTCTATTTCATCTAACACCTGGTTTTTCCTTCCCCTTATACTCAGCCAGTGCTTAGTCTGTACATGTTCATTCTTCAATGACCTGCTTTGAGGCTCCATTACTTACTTTCCTCCCATGAAAGTTATGTTGTGCTTGGTACCCCTGAGTCCACCTTCATGGACACCATCGGTGCCCCTCTCTTTGCATAAGGATCCATGCTCATCCCTGGCATTCATCAAATATAATGAAGGATAACTGAATAAAAGCTGGATTTCAAAGCCAGTCAATTAAATCTTCATCCTACAAGATGATGATGATGATGACAAACCTGTGAGTGAACCATGTGTTGATTGAGTGGAGTAGCTCTCTCCACTGATTTGAAGACCTGTGTGACTTTGAAAGTCCCACAGAGCAGCATAAAGAGTAAGCAGTGCTGAGCTACTTTTAAAAAGGATGAAATGCATTATCAATGCTACTAGAGGCACCGAAAAAGACAGTCTACTAACTTCCCAAAGCCCTAAAAGAATGATGAATTATGAACGGGGAAATGCTTGGCACTGTGCATCTCTATAACCATTTGTCCAGGATCATTTTACGACAAACCTCTGTCTTCCTGGCAGCAAAATCCTCCGCCATATAAATATTATTAGCTTGGATGCATCATGCTGGCATACTTAATAAGCCAGAACTCCCATGAATGACCACAGTGGGATTTAAAAAAAGAAGATGGTAGTAAAGATGGCCATGAATTTTCCCTGCTGGAGCCTTACCTACTAGGAAAGGGCAGCTGAATTCATTATTGTGACGCCTCAGCTTTGATTAAATATGTATTTTGGCCATGTCTGAGGGAAGGAAGCAAACAAACAAAGAGCGTCGGCTTGGCCTTATAGACTTCTCATGGCACACAGTGTCACATTACCACACATACAAAAAGAGCAGCAGGCAGCTCTGACAAGTACATGTTGCATTCTGTAACCTGTCAGAAATCTGTAATAGAAGAATTGCTTTTTAAAAAAAAAACAAACCAAAAATGATTATGTGACCTCCTGTAGTATTAGCATGACCATAACATCCACATATAAAAGTTGCATTTGGGGGTTCTTACATTCACATTCTCAATAACAGTCATAGCAGCCTTAGGAGTAAATTTTTCTATATCCCTCAGAAAAACATTTATGATCTCTTGTCTCATCTTCTGTCTTCATCATTGTCCTACTGTTGCTCATCATCTTGATAATTCCTTACAATATGGCATATAAAAAGACCAGAAGCCAGATATATGAGATACAACAAAATCCAAAATCCAGAAGAACAAAACCACTATTGGTCAACCAAATGCAGAAAATACATAATGCAAGCTTTTGAAGCTTTTCTGGCTTCTGCATCAGGCAAAGATGCTTTAAAAAAACATATAGGAGAAGAAAAGTGATACTGTTAGAATCACAGGCCTACATTTTGTCTCAGATGTTATTTCTGTTGTCAGTTAAGATGCTCTAGAGGGAGACCAATGCAGGCATATCTCGCTAGACCATCTTAACTGACAACAGAAATAACACCGGAGAAAAAATGTAGGCCTGTGACTCTTAACAGCATCACATTTCTTCTCCTGTATAATTTCAGCAAAATTTTTGCCTGATGAAGAATTCAGGCAATCTTGCACAATGTATTTTCTGCATTTTGGATGGCCAATAAAAAAAACACTCTTTTGTGCTATTCAGATTATTTATTTATTTACTTACTTACTTACTTACTGTACTTTGGCGTATGACTAGCACCTAAAGCATTTTAAATGACAACAGACCCATGGATATGTTTCCCAGATACACTAAGTTTTTCTTTGCACAGGGGTTGAATTCATGGGTCATCTCAGGAAGTATTTACAAGAGAAAACATATCTGCAAATACTGAAAATGAGATAGAATCTTGTATTTTTAAGATAGAAGTATGGGGGCTTGACAAAGTACCTCGAAAGAGGTGGTGCCCATTTTTGCTGCTGAGGGCAGCAGCAGCAGCCAAACCATGCGGCCTCCCTCTGCACCAAAAAGAACCCGCTAAAAGCAGGTTCTTTTTGGTTCCTGCGGCGGACGCCATGAATGTGCCATTGGCGCACTATGGTGCATCGATGATGCAAATGTGGCGCCACAACATGCAGACACTCCACTGTGCTTCTGTCATCATAGCAGCCCCCATGTGGACAGGGCCGTGCCATGATGGTGCCATTGCTGTGCACTAGGGCTTGGGAGCATGCAGATACTCCGCACTCCTGAGCACTAATTTTGGCCCCAGGCTGCTACAAACCGTTTATTGGTATTTTAACTTTTATATTAAGAGTTTTTAAAATAGTGTTGTGTTTTTAAAATGTATTATGCCACCTTGGATCCTGTTCTGGGGGAACTGATAGATATAAAATAAACCAACATCCCCCAAAATACAACCCAAACTCATATCGAAATACCAGTGATTTCTTTCTAGGATCTTCCAGCCTTCTATTTTTACCATGTAATTATCCCCATGGGTGGCAACAACTGTATCAAGCATTGCCACAGTCTATCATTCCTAAGCAATACCATGTGATGCCACTTGTAACAAAGAATGGACTTCACCCAATAAGGTAGAATGAAACCACTTCATTTTAGCAGTATTTTATAGGTCGGTTGGCTCTGACTAATTTGCTTAAATAGGGGTAGGGAGCTTTTGGCCCTCCAGATGCTTTGGCCTACAATTCCTGTAAAACTCACCCAAAAATGGCGAATGGCAATTCAGAGTGGAGAATTTGGGGAAGGGGATATTCCTTGTGACTGCACTAAAGATTATTGATCTCTCTCTGTTGTCCGTGGTCCTGCTATCTGGCTTGTATTCCAGACTTCTGGTTTGATTCTGTTGCTGAGCACCACATTCTACCTGCACCTTTTAAAATATCATCCATGTTATTTTCTCATCATAGAGTGGTAGTTCTTCCATCGGCCTTGAACTGCAGAGTGAACTCACATGTTTATGCCATGTACAGTATCATAAGGAAACATATATGCTAAGTAAGAAAATAGTAGTGCTTGCCAAGCTACATAAAGAATCACTTGACACACAATATAACTTAAGTATTTCTTTCCTATGCCTTTGTCTCAATTTCTGTTGGAGACAACAGAATTTCTGCTGCCACTCTAAATTAATGTATATTACTGGATTTGAATGGGTTTAAATAGACTCAGCATTCTGGATGAAGTCTCTTCCAACCTCACCTGGGAGCAGGGACTTCCGGACTTGAGCAGGATTAGAGAACATGTGGTTCTCCAGATGTTGTTGGATGGCAGCTCCCATCAGCCCTAGCCAGTACAGCCAGTGTGAAGGATGATGAATGAATAAATAGTTAACAAAATTTGGAGGGCCACCTTTCCCCCACTCCTGATGTCCTCTTCTGCCCTGTATGGCGCAGGGCATTTATTCTTGAGGAACTCCAGTTTAAATTTGTAGAGATAGTCTTAATCTGAAGAGTTAGAAAAGCTGATCACTTCATTTTAGTTGATTATGTAAGCTGACCTACAATGTGAGCCTATATTTGTCAAGTCTTGACTTCAGCACAGCGATTGCCAATAACAAACCTCAATTCTGAGATGATGCCTCTGAAGACATGGTGTAGCATCTGACTTCACATTGTTCTGGCTTAAGCCACCCAAGGGTAATAATAATAAATAAATTAAAAAAATTTTATTTATATCCCGCCCTTCCCACGATCAGGGCGGCTTACAACAAGTTAAAAACACAACACACCAGATACAACAAGTTAAAATACATAGCAGTAAAAAGCCATAACAAACAAGCAAAAAAGCCCCATAGCCCAACCTCTTGGCCACGGAAGAGGAGGGAGGCCCACAGGATTTTTATTCGGGGAATGCCTGTTGGAACAGGAAGGTTTTTAGATCCTTCCTGAATTGGGCCAGGGTGGTAGACGAGCGGAGCTCGGTGGGCAGCGCGTTCCAAAGGGCTGGGGCAGCCGTGGAAAATGCCCTCCGTGTTGTGGAGGCTAACCTAGCCCCAGGCACCTTCAGTAGCTGCTGCCCAGACGTTCTGAGGGTGCGAGGCGGAATGTACGGGGAGAGGCGGTCCTTTAGGTATCCTCGGCCCAAGCCATTTAGGGCTTTATAGGTAATTACCAACGCCTTATATTGAGCTCGGAAGCGGATGGGCAGCCAATGGAGATCTTTCAGCACCGGGGTTATATGGCTGGTCCTGGGCACACCAGTGACCAGCCGGGCTGCCATATTCTGCACCATTTGCAGCTTCCGAGTTTGGTATAAGGGTTGCCCCATGTAGAGTACATTGCAGAAATCCAGTCTCGAAGTTACCAGAGCATGTACAACAGTTTCTAGGTCCCTCCGGGCCAGGTATGGGCGCAGCTGGCGAATCAACCGAAGCTGATAACAGGTGCTCTTGACCGTCGCATTCACCTGAGCAGTCAGATGAAGCGACGAGTCAAGAAGCACCCCCAGACTGCGCACGGAGTCCTTTACAGGGAGCGTGACCCCGTTCAGGACAGGTGGAACCACCGCCATTCCTGGACCGGGAGAACCTATCACTAGTACCTCTGTTTTCTCTGGATTCAATTTGAGTCGGTTTTCCCTCATCCAGCCCATTACTGACTCTAGACAGGTCACGAGAGGAGAGACGCCATCCCCAGTCACTGCATCAGTCGGAGACTGTGAACCTCCAAAAGAAGGGGCTCATCTAGAATCCACAGTACAGCTTTCGTCACCTGGTTGTGAGTAAATGACATCTAGGGGATTGTTCTCCATGACTTGACACTTGAAAGGACTCAGAACTTCACTAAATTGCTTTGATGTTGGCTGGGAATGCTGAGCATCGAAAGATAGCACAAAGCAGTCAATCACAACCAACAATGCTCTTGTTTTCAAGACAGCTTGACTGAGTAGCTTCCCCAGAGGCAGTCTACCAGGGCAAAGGAAAGGCTCTGTGGGATCCAGGCTGCTATGATGTGCACTCCCAGATGAAATGACAGTGGTAAGGAAAGAGCCTGATATTCATGATATTGAAAATGATTGCAGACTATATGATGAAACATCCCAGAAAGTTTAGACGTCCATTGTAGGTTGTCTCAAATGGTAAGAGAAAAGACTTACTTTGTAGGAAAGGCTGTAATACCCTGTTATTTTGATGAAGTAGGAAAGCAATGGGATAGAGTCTTCTTGTAACAATGTGCCATGGGGTAGGTGTCCCTTTTGATTTATGCTTCCCTTCAGTCTATTTGTATTACTCAGTTAAAAATTATCATAAATCAAACTAAAGCCATGTAGCCAAGATCCTGCTCTGAGGAGGTAGTGTAAAGTTCTCCCAGGTGGAATTATATTATGTGTCCCCTCTTCCACTCTCCAGAGACTCACTGCTTCCTGCAGCTCCTGACCCTGACAGGGCCATGAAGGAAGGGAGCCAGCTGAGGAGCTTGTGCTTATTTTCTGATAACCAGACCCACAATGACAACATCTTCATCTGGGACCGACAGAGGACTCTTCGCAGCTCTCTCGATAAAATGCACAATCTCAATGTACAATGTGCAACTTGCAAAGGCAAGGCACAAATGAACATGCTGTTTGTGTAACTCCACTTTCATCACTATCAGCAGAATATGACTGTGGCTAAACGTTGACTTTTCAGCCCCTCATGCTAGCATATACTTACACGTGTGTATATTCCTAAGTGAATTCTGGCTAAGATTTTAGTCCAAATGTTTCAGTGCTGAGCGTATGGGGAGTGATGGGCTTTAAAATTCTGGCTAGCTCTTTTAAAGCTTACATTAAAACTCAAGTGAATTCAATGTAAAATCGAAGGCTTTCATGGCTGGCATCCATAGTTTTTTGTGGGGTTTTCGGGCTATGTGGCCATGTTCTAGCAGAGTTTCTTTCTAATGTTTCGCCAGCATCTGTGGCTGGCATCTTCAGAGCATGCTTTGCCTGGAAAAAGTTGGGTGTATACATATTTCCCAGGCTCAACACAGTATATATACACCCAACTTTTCCCAGGTAAAGCATCCTCTGAAGATGCCAACTACAGATGCTGGCGAAACGTCAGAAAGAAACACTGTTAGAACATGGCCACATAGCCCGAAAAACCCACAAAATACTCACGTGAATTCACTGCCTCACTGACATGACATCCACTGGCCACCATTGCCAAAGCATTCTAAAGAGCAGCTACTAACCCAGTGCCACAGGAAGCATTAGATCCATTTCTCTTCCCTTGTGACTGAAGTGAGGGTGAGACTTCCTATGCCCAGAGATCTGCTGCAATCTATAAGCTTCCACATGGTGCCCAGATAATAAAATCATGGAGGTTTTTAAACAGAGGCTGGATGACCATCTGTTGAGGGTGCTTTGATGGTGTGTTTCTGCATGGCAGGGGTTGGACTGGATGGCCCTTGGGTCTCTTCCAACTCTGTGAATCTATGATTCTATTATTCTAGTGCTATCCACATGACACTCACCCTTGCACTGACTGAATTTACAAGAAGGAGCTTGATCACATCCATTAACCATGCCCCTTGGACACAGATACATGTGCTGTCTCTACAACTACAGCAATCACATGCTTCAGAGTCTGTTGGAAATTATTTAAATCTTCAGCCATTTCCCTCCTGCATGTGAGGATAAATAATTTCCATACTTTTCTGCCTGCTGCAGTTCTCTGCATAGTTTCCTCCTGGTATTTACACATCCTGAAGTATTTTGGGAAATTGTTTTGCTCAGATGAGCATGTGGGATTTTTCCATAAATATTGCACTTCTATGCAAAAAACACTTTTTTGCACAAAACCCTGTTTACAGAGGTGTGTGTGTGTGTGTGTGTGTGTGTGTGTGTGTGTGTGTGTAGGGGTTTGCACAAAAACATGTTGATACACACACACAATATTTGTCATTATACATTCCCCAGCTAATTTTTTTTCCTTTGAGAAGGATAACAAAGAGACAGAGTTTTGCAGTTTTCTCCCAGTAATTCCACATTGTGAAGTGTTTCAGGAAATTTTTCTGCACAGAAAGTGTGTGTGTAGGGGGGGGGTTGCACAAAAACATGTTTATACAGACACACACACACACACATTTCTGTGAAGAAAAAAATTCCTGAAATGCTTCACAATGTTGAATTACTGGGGAAAAACTGGGCAAAATTCTTATCTCTTTGTTATCCTTCCCAAAAGAAAAAAAAATAGCTGAGGAATGTATAATGGCAAATATTTTTTCTATCCCTACTCTCTGCACACAGAGATATGACTTCACTGGCATGCAGCAACAGTACTATGGAAAAGCACTTGTCTCTGAATAATGTCATTTTTTCATTATTTCCCACCTTTTATGAACTCACATTCAAGGCAACTTACACCATCTAAAACAGATATGACACAAATAAAAACTTATGCACTTGGCCCTCCATATCCATGGATTCTGCACCCACAGATTCAACCAACCATGGCTCAAAAATATTTTTTTAAAAAGAAAAAAATCTGAATAGCAAATATTTGTTCACCAATATAAAGGGACACCATTTTACTACACCACTGTATATAATGGGGCTTGAGCAACCATGGGTTTTAGTATCCACTTGCAGATGATACCAAATTAGGAGGGGTAGCCAATACCCCAGAGGACCAGATCAAAATTCAAAATGGCAAATTGGAGAACTGGGCCAAAACTAAAAATAATGATGGTGTGCAATGCTTTTATTATTGGGGGTGGATGGGCAGAGACATAGCTACATTATAGGGGTTGTTGCATAAATGAAGCCAGCAATGTGGCTGCTGTGCAATATTCCTGATACACATTTTATCTCAGTGCATTATGGAACATGTTGCTGGAACCAAAACCCAATGAATACCAAGGGCCCACTATATAGGTAAAAACATACAGAAGTTATTATTTAAATCTAAGTAAGCTATCTAAAGAATTTAAAGCAATTTATATCCATTAAAAGAGCAAGAAATAATACAGCACACCATTCAAAGCCTCTTTCTGAGAAACTGTTCCTAAAAGTTCATCAAAAAAAGTCTTCACCTCTCAACTGAAAGACAAGAAGAAGAGAGTTAATCTAGTGTTCCTAGGAAGGGAATTCCAGAGCCAGAGGGCAGCCACTGAGAAGGCTTGCTCTTGCATTTCCACCAGAGTGGAAATGTGAGTGTGGAGGGACTGAGAGGAGGGCCCCTTCTGAAGAGCTCAAAGCCTGGGCAATCTACTCATATGATAGATTACTATCCTTCACACAGACTCCATCCAAATCAGAGAGGGCTTCATGCAGTAGGCCATAACCAATATTTCAACTGCACACAGAAACAGACTAGTAAACAGTTGTAACAAGGGATCATATGCTCCCCGTCACTAGTCAACACTCTGGCTGCAGTTGTTTGGGCTTGAAATGAAATGAAACCAATTGCAGAAGAGAATGTGTCAGAAAGCCCAACTTGGGAGAGAGGGTGTCTTTCCTAGCATCAAAGATGATGGCACCCACACTTTCTTTGTGTCCCAATTAACTGTAATATATATACATCTAAAGCTTATAAAAGAGTTCAAAGACTACCAAGCAAATAAAAAATGAACAAGGTTTCCTGCCATAGCTCAAAGAATTCCCCCCACAAAAAGAATGTGTTTTATGTTTCAGCCAAAAGGGGTGACGGATGGGGTTCCAAAAATCCAGGCAATTGCGGATAATTTAAATCAAAATGTGCACCAGGTTTGAACACTTGATATTCTAATTCCATAAGAAGTATTTGCCTTTAACAAAGAGCACTAGCCAAAGGCAAAGAAAGAAAACCATAAGCTCATCATACAAACTCCTCTTTTAAAAAACAGAACTTGGCTTCTGCATTCGTATCTATATGGTGCAAATGGCTAATAGTATCATTGGGTGCAAGGTTCATTTGCCATAAAATAAGCAGATTGATTGGTTTCAACAGGCTATATAGATGGATGTTCCTCCAAACGAGATGAATATAATCACTGCAATTAAGTATTTCTGGTGTTTTTCTCACAAGAGATGAATATTTCCTTGTTGTAAGAAATAGTTGCTACTTGAGGTCACTAAAGAGCAGATCCCTTGACACAGGATTGTGGGGGCATGGAGGGCTGGTCATTCCAAACATCCCTTTAGCTTCTTCACTCAGAATAAAGACATAACTCACTCAGTGGACTCTAACTCAGAAGAGTCAGACCTAGTAGCTCCAGATGTTGGCTACCTTGCATACTTTGGGCAGTTTGACATAGATACAGCCATCAATGACCTTTGGGAAGTTGGGTCCCCACATCACATGTAACTAATAGACATCATGGATTTGCCCTCACCATTTGCAGAATGATGGCAAGAAAAGCAGCAGTGTCGAATGAGTCAATGTCTTTTGCAGAGGCTTAAATATGAAATACAGTGGTACCCCGGGATATGAAAGCACCGCGTTACGAAATTTCCGGGATACGAAAAAATTCCATAGGAAAAAACTGTTCCGGGTTACGTTTTGTTTTTTTTTTTCGGGTTACGAAAAAAAAATTTGGTGCTTTTCGGCGCTTTTTCGCACGAAATCGCGGCTTCCAGCGCTAGCGCCTATGGCTTTTTCGGGTTGCGAAAGATTTCGGGTTACGAAGGGCGCCGCGGAACGAATTAATTTCGTAACCCGGGGTACCACTGTACTGAGAAATTAATCACCTAGCATATCAAGGTCAATCAGCTATAAATCTCTGAGCAACTGAGTGCACTTGGATTTCTTTGGATTCCTGGCTCCTGGAATGGTTTATGTTGTACAGCTCATTGTCTTTCTCTTTTGGCTTGGTTTATCATGACAGCGTTCTGCGCAGTCATGCTGGCCATATGATCACAGAGTCATCTTTGACAACACTGGTTCTTCAGCTTAGGAACAGAAATGAGCACCTCCTTCTACAGCCAGACATGACTTGACAACCTTGTCAAAGGAGAAACTTTTACTTTTACCTTTTTATCATGACTGCTGGCTTCTCATGACCAGGGTGAATAGAGGTCCATTTTTCTCAGACATGTCCTATATTTCATGTCTGGGAGGAATTGCAAAATGTTCTATATCTTGAGCCATAAAACCTGTCCTGGTGTCATCCCAGCAAGCAAGCAAGCAAGCAAGCAAGCAAGGGGTAGCTCAACAGATTTATTACTGCTCAGCCTGCTGCAAAGGGATTGTTAGTTGCAGGCTGTGGAGAAGACTGTTGCTGACCATGTGGTGCTTTTGTTCTGGGTTTTTTCTGATGGAGGTGTGAAAAGGAGGATCTAGGTTGTTGAAGCAGATCAGTGCCACCAAGGGGAAGAGGGGGAGAAAGTGTGTGAAGGCAATAATTTAAATGTAGATTCAGTCAAAGGTTTGTTGCAAGTAAAATACAATATTAAGCATTTGTTTGTTCAGAGTTCTATAAGTGTATTGCAAGCCAACAAAGCATTTCACCAAAGATAAATTCATCAGAAAAATAAAGGTGAGTACATAATAAAATACAGTGTGTGTAATTTAGTTGTAAATAAACCATATGAAGCCAATTTATGTTTATAATAGTTTTTTAGCTTTTATTTAGTAGTGCCCTCTATGTCCTACATTTTTCAGTCTCTCATCCTCCTTTGTGGTTATGATATCTAGTCATCCTGTTCATGACTGATTTCAGGACATCTGAGATCTTGCTACAGCAACACCATTGATCTTTGTTGAACTCCCTGGCACAGAGAGGCAGTCACTCACTCAGTACCTCTTCCTTTTTCATCTCCTGGTTCCCCAGAGAATTCATTTAAATCTGGTCTCAGACATGCAGAAAAGTTCCCCATGTCTTCAAAACTATTTTGCAGCTCAAAACACTTTTACATCCCATGAAAGGGTAGCTCAAGGCAGCCCCCAAGTGAAGCCTCCTCCTCTCCCACCCTTACTAAGACAAGAATATACCTAGTAATTAATAACAGGCAGAAACCCATCACATGAATTCACTGAAGAGTAGTGAATTATGGGGGTGGGGAGGAGTAACATAGTTCCAGCTGGTTACTGCACCAAGTAACTATTTGATGAAGCAGCACATACTCTCAGGTTCTGAACATCTCCACTATGCATAGAACTTTATTCTGAGTCACTTTCCAACTGCTCTCCCCTCAGTCTATGTCTTTCTTCTGTTCTGTTTAGTTATTCCTCCTGTCTGTTTCCCTAACTCTTTTTCTCATTCCACTTACATTAATGTATACCGAATGGGCGGCTGGGGTGGACTAAGTTCTTAGGTTTGCCCGACACAAGATTGTCTGACATTTTGCACTATGTGCATTCAATAACCATGAGGCACATGTCAAGCAGATAGTGGAACAGCATGGATGCACCACTGGAGGATTTAGGCCAGTGCGGTCAGTGACCAATGTATTTGCAACTGACTGGATTATTTGATGTCTGCTCCATGAATCATGCCTGAGCTGTATTCTAATGACTATTTCACATGGAATCAACAATTGATCATTAAAAATAGTAAAACTTTCTCAAACATCCTCCTGATCTTGGCTCTGACAAGCCCACAGAAAACATGCTAAATCTTTTAGAAGCAGAGTTTGGAAACGTTTGTTTTTTGAGCTTCCCCTGCCTAGGAATCTTTGGGAGTAAACAAAAAAAAATTTCTTTCCATATTCTTCTCAGAAATTGGTACCTGTGGTATACTATTTGCTTCTAAAGTCACATGCTGATAAAGCTGGGTACCAGTAGCTGCAACCAACTAGTTCCAGGAAGCAGTGGTCTTCCAGTACCATTGTTGTTGTTCTCTTCAAGTTGTTTCTGACATATTGATCCTAAGGGTCATGGGGCCTTCTGAGGCTGAGAGTGTGTAACTCAACCAAGGTCATCTAGTGGGTTTCCATGGCTGAGCAGAGAATCTAACCCTGATCTCCTGAACTGTAGTCCACACTCAAACCATTACACCATACTTGCTCCCATACCATAGGTACAGGTAAAGGTATTCCCCGTTGACAAAGTTGTCAAGTCATGTCCTACCTTAGGAGGCGATGCTCATCTCCATTATTAAGCCAAAGAACCAGCATTGTCAGAGAATACTCTGTGATCATGTAGCCAGCATGATTGCACAGAACACTGTTTACCTTCCAACAGAAGTGGTACATATTTATCTAATTGTATTTGCATGCTTTTGAACTGCTGGATTGGCAGAAGCTGGGACTAGTGATGGAAGCTCACCTGATCATGCAGCACCCGGGCCTCAAACTGCCAACCTGCCTATCTTGCAGTCAATAGAGTCATGTCAAACAAATAGTGGAACAGTCAACAGAGTCAAATGTCATAACCACTTGAGCCACCACATTCCAATTCCCATACCATATCCTCCAACATTTCACAGATGAAAACCAAGATATATGTGGCCAAGTGACATCAGGTATGGTCAGGATAGCAAAAGTTATTAATGAGGAAAAAACATGCAAGCTAGAAGAGGCTGCTTGTACTTGAGCCTCCTGGGATAAGCATGATTCTGCCCCTTCCTCTCTTCTTGGACACTGAATTTAGGTCCTGTCTGCATGGGCCAGAATACTGTGGGTGCAGCCCAGAGCATTCTGGCCCCAAAGCTGCCTCAACATCTCCCATTACAAGGCCCTCTGTTATGGTGATGGGCAGCTGTTCACAGTTCTGATTCCTCTGCTGTCATCCCACTTTTTCAGCTGCTTTTAAAATGTCCCAGTTTCTCACTCTGCTCCCACTTTCCCTCTTTTTTTCCATTTTACTTCAGTTGCTGCAAACTGCAGTCAAAGTACAGAAGGAGTTTGACTCAATCTACAAGGGAGGAGAGGAAGGGATTGGGAGCTTGCCTGATTTTTATTCTGATAGCTATGGGTTTAATTATGCATAAAAAATAAAACAAAGTAACTTCCAGGTGTATGTTATATGCATCACAGAGCATGCTGTTTAAACCTCACATATTTTTGCATTACCTCTCAGACTTGGGGATATGCACGTTTGGGGGTGGGGGGTTGAAAGGCAGGCTTCAGTCCAAACATACAAAGTATGTCTCTAAGGTGCCTCAAGACTCTTCTCCCTGCTTTCTCCTTTTGGCAGTCAAAATAGGGAATACCTTTGGGCATGGTCACAGGGACTGTGGTTACAAGCAAATGTTTTACACCCAGAATTACCAGGAACAATTTCTAGGTTAGAAGAGAGACATACACACAGTTAAGTAGTGTATTCAGCACCAGCTAGAATAGGAATGAAATAACTATATTGAGTGTGGTGTCTCTCTCCGCATCCAATTTACTATTCTTTTCTTTGCCTTCTTTTCTGTATTTGATTTCTTGTCTCCCTGGTCTCAATTTCTTTTAATTTCTCTTTCTGTCTGAGGGAATATGGTGCGTGTGTCATACTGTTATTTCAGCACTTTATTCTAATTGTCTGTCTTCTTCAAGCAGAATGTAGTGGAGCAGACAACTTTTCCTCTTAGAAAACATTCTGTTTATTTGAATCACAGTTGTCATTGTGAAGCTTACTCATTACACTAACAATATTGTCCCGAAGGACATTTTCATTAAGTGATTTGAGGAGGTGGGGGGTAGGAGATATAAAGAAAATTGTATGAAATAGATGCAGAACAAGCCATAAAACAGAAAAATCCACCAAGATCTCACATGTGAAAAGAAAAAAATAGATCCCTCCCTTCCAAAATAATCACAGGCATAGAAAATAAAAAGACATTCAGATTAAATTTTCATGGCTGTAGGGCTTTTGCTAGCTATGCACAACAGCTATAGAATTCATATCCACTTGACATCAGGAATGCAGATTCAGGGAATTCATTTAAGGCAAAATTGAAAACTTATCTTTTGAGTCTGACTTTGCCAGCCTTAAATGCAGCTAAATTTTCAAGCTGCTGGATATTATTTTATGTAAAGCCCTCTGAGATCCTTTGTATAAGCAGCACTATAGAAATTTACTTTGGATTGTATTTAGTCTGTGTGCATTAGGAAATAGCAGTGAGACGGCAAAAAAAGTGGTTATAATGGGAGAGGCAAAGGAGTCATTTGCACATGCTAAACGGTAAACACAAGGGAAATTGAAAGCCTCACTACTCTCACTTCTTGTATTTAAATATAAGGAGAAAGTCAGGCTTCTTTTCACCATCATATATCCAGACAGGATGTTACCTGCTTGTTATCTTCAGAATTACAAGGGCAATGACTTCCATTTCCTACAGTGGTTATAAAAATTGCTCCTTTGGACTACAAAACCAGAACCCTGTAGCAAATGTGGGTATTAATCATTTAGACTGCAGGATTCTGTGGGTTCTGGCCCCAAAAGGTAACTTTTTTAGGCTTTGCCACTGATTAACAGCGATTAAGTCATCTTGCAGTTACCAGATAAGCACACACTATCTCAAGGAATATGTCCTCTATTGTGACCTGTTTGATCCATCAGCCATCCAGAAATCTACTGAACAAACAGAATGGTTCACATTCAGTAATATGGTTCTACTCATTGTGCATTGTGTTACCACCACAGACCTGTTTTCCTCCACCCAACCTTTAGTACTGTATTATTATTATTATTAGCTTTATTTATAAAGCGCCATAAATCTACACGGCACTGTACAAAACCAAGTAAAATCAAGAATATAAAAGCCTGCCTATGGCGTACAATCTAAAAATTAAAGCAACAAATTAAAAACATCATATAAAACAAGTTAAAACAGCAATATCCATTATTGAGTCAAGCATCTGAACAACCAGGACACAATCACAGACTCCCTGGGAATGCTTCCCTAAACAATATGGTCTTTAACTCGGCTTTGAAGCTGGTTAGAGACATGTTGAGTCGTGCTTGTAAGGGGAGGACGTTCCAGGAGTGAGGGGCGGCAAGCGAGAAGGGACGAATCCGGGATGGGGGAGTGGAAATCCTGGGCTGGGACAGGAGACCTTGGCTACCAGAACAGAGGGAACGAGTGGGGATGTAGGGTGAAAGTAGTTCGGAGAGATAGGGAGGGGGCAGCCCATGGAGGGCTTTAAAGGTGAGCAGGAGAAGCTTGTACCGAATGCGGAAGGGGAAGCGGAGCCAGTGAAGGGATGACAACAGAGGGGAGACATGGTCATACGGGCGAGCAAGTGAGATAATACGAGCAGCTGAGTGCTGAACAGAAATCAATGGGTGGAGGTGAGAGAGAGAAGAAGCCCTGCCAAGAGAAGATTGCAGTAGTCGAGTCGAGAGACCACTAGAGCATGGACCAAAGTCTTTGCAGTAGAAGCAGAGAGGTATGGACGGATTTTGGAAATATTATAGAGGAAAAATCTACAGACCTTGGCTGTGGCCTGAATCTGAGGGATAAATGACAGAGAGGAGTCAAAAATGAAACCAAGACTGCGGGCTTCCTGAACCAGCTGAATAGAGATGTTGTTGACAGAGATAGAAAAGGAATATTGAAGGGTGGGCTTAGGAGGGAAGACAAGAAGCTCCGTCTTAGACATGTTGAGCTTCAAACGCTGATGGAGCATCCAGTGAGAGACAGCTGTCAGACAAGATGAAACTTGCTGCTCGAGCCCTGGTGAAAGGTCAGAGGTGGAAAGATACAACTGGGTATCATCGGCGTACAGATGATAAGAGAAGTTGAAAGTGCTGATAAGTTTGGCAAGAGACAGTGTGTATAGAGAGAATAAGAGGGGACCCAAAACAGAACCCTGAGGAACTCCAACAGATAGGGGAACAGAAGACGAAGTCTGGCCACCCGAGACCACTGCAAAAAATCTATCTGACAGGTAAGATTTAAACCAATCGAGAACGGAGCCCGAGAAGCCAAGGTCAGAAAGTAAGTCAACTAAAAGACAGCGGTCCACGGTGTCAAAGGCCGCAGACAGGTCAAGGAGGACAAAGATGGAGTAAAGGCCATTCTCCTTGGCCCGCAGGAGATCATTGGAGATCTTGGTGAGGGCCATCTCTGTGGAGTGCCGTGAGCAGAAACCAGACTGTAAAGGGTCCAAAACGGAGTTGGTTTCAAGAAACTCAAGACAGCAAGAGTAGACAACAACGTTCCAGAACCTTAGAAAGAAAAGGAAGAAGGGAAATCGGACGATAATTAGACAAGGAAGAAGGGTCGAGAGAAGGTTTTTTCAAAATAGGGGAAACTAAAGCGTGTTTAAAGACCGAGGGGAAGGAGACAGAATTCTGTTTTGCCATGGCTAAGGTGCATGAGAAGGAAGAGAGACTGAACTTAAAATGGATAAAATCGGCCCACTCCCTGGACTTTCTCCAGAGACGTTCGGCCGCTCAAAAGCAAGACCGGAGGAACCTAACGATGGGAATGATCCAGGGCTGAGGCCTAGTCATAGAGGAAGAGGAGGACACGTGCGTGGATACAGGGGCAAAGCTGTCAAGAGTTGAGGAAAGAGTGGAATTAAGCAAGGACATAGCCGAGTCTGCAGAGTCCCCAAGATTAAGAGAAGCGAGAGATGAATCCAAGGCCTGAGAAAGAAGATTAGAGTTAACAGATTGGAGGTTACGGAACTGGCGAAGGGCAGTATGGCAAGGGGGTGGGATATAAGTGAGAGTAAAAGAGATTAAGTGATGATCAGAAAGAGGAAAATCAGATGCCAAGTA
This sequence comes from Sceloporus undulatus, assembly GCF_019175285.1. NCBI lineage: Eukaryota > Metazoa > Chordata > Lepidosauria > Squamata > Phrynosomatidae > Sceloporus > Sceloporus undulatus. Next base: position 33,564,223 of record NC_056523.1, on the reverse strand, counting down.
GTCAGAGATGACACACTTAGAGACAAGAACAAGGTCAAGACAGTGTCCAAGAGAGTGAGTTGAGAAGTTAGAATGAAGTAGAAGATTGAAGGAAGCTAAGAGGGAGTTGAAACGAGAGATTGAAGAGTTTGTAGGATCATCAATATGATATTGAAGTCACCGAGAATCAGAGAGGGAACAGAATCTGAAAGAAAAAATGTGAGCCAAGACTCAAAATCAGACAGAAATTGGTTGGCAGAACCAGGGGGTCGATAAATGACAGCAACACGAAGCTGTAAGGGAAAGAAGAGTCGGATAGAATGACATTCGAAGGAAGAGAAACAGTAACTGGGGGGGGGGGAGGGAGAAAGGAGTTAAAACTGGCAGGAGTTGGACAATAAGATGCCGACCCCTCCTTCTCTGCCCTCAGGACAGCTTGAATTTCTGCCGCATGACGTGTGGAGGCTAGGCGTCCACGGCGTCAAAATAGCGACGCCCGTGTAGAACGGGCGTTGCCATTTTGTATGCGCCGAGCGCATACTAGGGTTAGGGGCATCAGGAAAGGACGCCCCTTTCTAACCGTAGTAGGTGCGTGGCACGTACTTTTTGCCCGTGTGGAACGGGCCTTTGCTTACTTGCTTTTCCACTTCTTGCATTTCTATGTTTCTTGCTGGCTCTTTGGAGAGTTCCCAAGGTAGATCAGAACAATAAAATGCAAAATTATTAATACAGAATTAATGCAATATGAAACACCATTCTAACACAAAATTAAAATCACACAATATGCATTTCAGTCTTGTATCTTTGTGCTGTGATGTGGTTGTATATGTGTTATAAGAGCCTGGTGTGTTGTTTCTTTGTTATACATCCAGGTATCTTGCAAATATCAAGAAGTGACCATCATGCACTTTTCTAGCATTTGGTTGTACATCCCAAATGCAAGATAATTGTGGCTGTAACAGAGCAGCTCAATTCTGTTTGATTACAGTTTAAGCATATGGTACTGGATTTAACAAGAATCCAGCTTTTAAGTATATTTTGTAGCAAGCTCATCCTAATATTGATATAACATCTAAAGAGAAGTGGGATTCTGCATTTTCAAAGCATTGCATTGTGTGCATGAAGCCATCTAAATGAAGCAATCTCCTGAGTAACATATGAGGAAGTCATTGCCCAGAAATACTGGAGAATTGTACCACATAACTTTGAAGCCATCTTTCTTGGATGGCAAAGAAGAACTTCAATATACTTCCATGAATTATAGATGAAGGCTGATTCTGTTGTTAAGGGAAAATACAGAAGGATTCTCCACAGCCCCTCTTCCTTTTTCTTCCAAAGATCCTACAGCTTTTTGGAATGCTATTTTGCACATGTAAACAAAAACATTTTGCCTTTTTTGGAAACTGTTTTTCTGTTAGAGGCAATATAGATGCCTTTGTTTGTCACTGGTGGTGGTTTTATTTGATTACATTCTCTCTTTCTTTCTTCCTTTCTTATTGTTAATTCAGTATGTTACAAATATTTTCCTAATCTGAAAATGAAGTCATGGCTTTTAAACAATTAGTTTTAAAATGGAATTGATTAGAAGAGAATAAATGCCTATAAATAGGTAAGAGACAAAACCAACAATTGATTCCAAGGGACAGTTGCTAACAGGATCAGACATTTTGGTGCCTTGAATTAAGTAAGCATCCTGACAATCAGTACAGAAGCATGATATTCATTGAGGAAGATCAAAGGCTAAGAATCATAACTTTGTTTTTTGCAGCTTTGCTAGTGATTTCATTTATATTCTTGTTTTGCATTAAGACACAAAAGTGTGTTAGTTACAACTTTGCCTAATGTTACAAACTTCCCACGACACACACTCCTATTAGATACCTCCTATTAGAAAACATTTGCGAATTTGTTTCCTGGGAGGGAAAGAAAACACCTAACAAAATCAGTGGTGCACAGATTTTCCCTGAAAAATTCACCTTTTAATTAAAAAAAAAAGTCCTGTTGGATAACACACCTTTTTCCTGGTTTTTGTAGTCTATTCTCTCTCCCTCTCCCCAATTCCTCTATCTTGCTTGCTTTCAGGATTAGTCACATGAATAGTGCCGATTAAGCAGTGAACTGGCTGATGCTAACCATGCTACATAGCTAATTTCCAATCCTACTTAGCTGTGAAACCTCTGATACGGAGGATTTCATTAAAATAAATAAATAACTGTTGAGCACTCCATTCTCTCCATTCAGGGCTTGAACAATTTCAAGCACTATAGCCTCTAGCCTCATAATCCATTGCATTGTTTGCTTTAAAAAGAACAGTGCATACCAGCTACTTATTATTGTTCTTTCTACCCAAGGTCTGCATTCTTCATGGAACCTTCATGCAAGACTGAAGGAAGAGTAAGGAATATAATGCATCATCCATAGGCACTTATCCACAATTGTTCATATCAATTGTCCATAGCAGGGATCCAGTAAGAACCAACATATGTTAACAGCTGCCAGGTGAAGCTGGGAAATGTTTTTCAACTGCAAGTGTTGACAATTCTAGCCAACATAACCAATGGGAAAAAATGTTGGGAGTTGCAGTCCAACTACATCTCGGCTGCGGTACTCCCACAGCATTCATAGAATCACAGAGCTGGAAGAGACCGCAAGGACCATCCAGTCCAACCCCCTGCCATGCAGGAAATCCAGATCAAAGCATCCCCGACAGATGGCCATCAAGCCTCCATTTGAAGACCTCCAAGGAGGGAGACTCCACTCCGAGGAAGTGTGTTCCACTGTCGAACAACCCTTACTGTCAAGGAGTTCCTCCTAATGTTGAGGTGGAATCTCTTTTCCTGGAGCTTGCATCCATTGCTCTGGGTCCTAGTCTCTGGAGCAACAGAAAACAAGCTTGCTCCCTCCTCAACATGACATCTCTTCAAATATTTAAACAGGGCTATCATATCACCTCTTAACCTTCTTTTCTCCAGGCTAAACATATCCAGCTCCCTAAGGCGTTCCTCATAGGGCACGGTTTCCAGACCCTTCACCATTTTAGTCGCCCTCCTTTGGACACGCTCCAGTTTCTCAATGTCCTTTTTGAATTGTGGCAGCCAGAACTGGACACACCTGTGCTTTAGCTTATTCCCCACTCCAGCTGTAGCCAATTATGTATAGTAGCTCAATAAAGAGCATTTTTATGCACAGCGCAAATTATCTGAAAGCATGGTAAAGAAAACCAGCATGAAGAAAATGGACTAATGTCAAATTAGTCATGTCAGTATACAGAGAAACATTGGTCTATTAAGGTATTTTAGACTTCTGTTATCCACTTATCTTAGGTCCCACTAAAAAGTAATGTACAGTAATCATGGATGGTAAGATTACAATCCTGTGCCCTTGTGCTGCATGCATGCTGTCATTTCCAATTTATGGGATCTCTAAGGTGATGCCATTATAGAATTTTTCTGGCAAGATTTATCCAGAGGATGTTTGTCATTGCCTTCCTCTGAGACTGAGAGCAGTGGTGCCATTGGGGGGGGGGTTCCAGAGCACACTGGGTGACACGCCAGAGGAGGGGTGACATCTGGCTGAGTGCATGCCAATTTACTCTGAAACAAACTGGAGTGCAGCAAGGAGGGAGGGTGCTCTAGGCAGGTACTCAGGAGTAAAATGGTGCATGGGAAGAAGGGGTGTGTCCTTTGGCTCCACCCCCTGCAAGCCCCACACCGTCTAACACTCCCTGGAGGAACTCTGCTGGCTGAGAGCATGTGACTTGCCCAAGATCCCCCAATGGGTTTCATGACTGAGCAGCAATTGAACCTGGGATTTGTAGAATTCTAGTGCTCCAGATCAGAGAAGAAAAGAATTCACCAAATTACAAATGCTAGGGTTCTGTAAGATGGAGCCATAGCAACTGAAGTGGTGCCAACTGTTATAATATAGGCATACTCTAAAGGCCCTTCAAATCATTACAATCAGTCCTCCATATCCACAGATTTTTTTAATCTACAGATTCAAGCATCCACAGTTTGAAAATATTTTTTAAAAAATATATAAATTCCAAAATGCAAATCTTGATTTTGCCATTTTATATAAGAGATCCTATTTTACTATGCCATTGTATTTAATGGGACTTGAGCATCCACAGATTTTTATACCCATAAAAGGGGGGGGATATCCTGGAGCCAAACCGCAGTGGATACCAAGGGCCCACTGTGTAGCACTATGATTCCACTTTAACTTACATGGCTACATCCTGTGGAATCTTGGAGCTTGTAGTTTGGTGGAGCAGTAGCCTCTCTGGCTAAGACTTCCAAATAAACTTCCCTAAACTTCCCTAAACTACACATCCCATGATATCACAGGAGGTTGTCATGGCAGTTAACATGAATCACAGAGCTGTAATTGTATGGTGTGGAAGGATCCTAAGTATTTCATAGAGCAGTGTGGTTAAAAGTGGTGGTCCTCACAGACTGGCACTATTCTATGATCCATCAGCTGTTGACCCATAGTGTATTTCCAGGAAACAATGTGAATATGCTAATATTCTGGCCTAAATATGGTACTTGCCCTTGACAAACTGGGAAAAAATTGCCAGTCTACCACATCAGATAGCTTGTGAAGCCCTGTCATAGAGGAGCTCAACTTCTGCAATGAGCTGTGGTTTAACCTCACAGTTCACCACTTGCTAACCCTCATTCATTTGCTTATCCAAATTGCCAATAACAAGGAGGAGATATACACTGTGACAGTAAATATCTTGCAGTATTTTAGAGAGAAAGAGAAATCCCTAGCAGAAGCAAATAAGGAAAGGGACAGATAAGATACAAAAGTAATACAAAAGCAGATCACCTGTGATACAGGTGTTAGCAATTTCAGCTCGGTATCTAGCAGTTTCTTGGGTTTGTTTTGCCATTCAGATGTGTCACTAGCTGCCTATTAAGAGAAAGATGATCAGACTACCCAAATCTCTTGTAATTCAGACTTGCAGCATATAATGGCTGCTTGTCGAGGTGGTTCTTAAACACACAGGCTTCCATGATTATAAAATAGGGCTAATGGGCCTAATAGCCCATTTGTCTGGGGGGGAAATAAGCAAAAAAGGCTGGTTAGGGAGGAACCAAGACAAAATCTTCCCCACCTCCCTTGCAACTCTGTAGATAAGTCACTGCTTGAAGCCAAATCCGAAAAGAGCTTGATGGAAAATATAATGCATTTCTTGGATCAACAACATGACAAGCATGAACTAAAAACAGTGATTACTTCTCTCAACAGAAGGCAGAAGGAAACATGCCAAAGCAGGAGTGATTCAGACCAATCCACATGCCAGAGTTCCAGAGTTTGACTAGGAAATTAAGATGCAGGAAAAGCTAGGCTGCCCTTCGGAGCCTAAAAGGGTCTTCACGTGCAACCATTCTGCCCAACCAACTTTGCTTCTCCTCTGGCATATTGTTTTCATTCATTCCAAATTACTTAAGCAGGGTTGTTGTTTTCACACTGCAACACAGTACGCTGCTGGACCAAGCAGGGAGATACTTCAGCACAAAATACGAGGGGAGCAGTCCTGTTTGGTCCACAAGTCACTTGGGACTGCACTTCATCATACAAGTTGCATGTCCCTGCAATTTCACATCTCTGATGAATTAATTAAATTAAATAATTAAAATCAATGGGCAAGACAAGGAATAAAACAGATGACACTTCCACTTGGGAGAAGAGTTAATGGCTTGTATACAGGCTTGTTGAATTGTACATCACATTTAATAATTAATATGGTGTTTTTGCAACAGTTGAAATCTGATGGGTGATGACTTTTACCATGGATTAATATAATCAATATTTAGTTGGGCTTTGTCAGGACCAGTGGGTTCTGTTTTCTGATGGAGAAATACTTGTCCATATCTGTAACTTTTTATGTTATGAGGCTCAATAGACTAGCGTTATATGCTGCCCTCAGGGCAAAGTGGGGGCATGGCATCCGCACGATGCACGCAGCCCCAATGCTGCACTGATGCCTCCATCATGCCGTGTGCCTGACTGTAAAGAAAGTGACATCACGGCACTCCTTTAGCGTTGCATCCAGATCTTGCATCACCAAAAGAAGCACTGGGAAGTGCCACTGCAGCAGCAAAGGCACCTTTTCCCCAGCGTAAGGGAGTGGCATTTTTATAATAATAATAATAATAATAATAATAATAATAATAATAATAATAATAAAAATTATTTGTATTCCGCCCCTCTGAGAACAATCGAGGTGGCTAACAAAGTTAAAAATACAAAACATATAAAATCCCTGGTACCCTCCCCTCCTTAAAAAAGTATTAAATTCAATGCAATATTTAAAAAACAGAACAAAAAACAACAACAAACAAACATACAAGTTAAAAACTGACCAAAAGGTCAACAACATCATACCAACAAGCAACCAGTGGGAGCAGCAGTATCTCTCCCAGACGTTTTTCTAAGGCCTGGTTCTCTATTCCGGGAAGGCCTGCCGGAAGAGATCCATCTTAACAGCTTTTGCTTTTAGCAGCAGGGAAAGGCCAGACTGGGGCTGCAGCATGCAGTTCTTGCAGCCCCAATCTGGTGAGGAAAGGGGCTGCATGGAGCCACCCCTTAGGGGCAGTCTGTTGAGCCCCTAAATCTACAGTTATTTTTTTTTTTTTTTACTTCTTTTATGATTTTTTAAAAATTTATTTTGTATGCTATATTTTGCCATTCTAATGCTGGTCTGTGACTGTAATATCTATCTATCCATCTATCTATCATATGGTGTTTTTGATTGTGTTTTAAAGTTATACTGTTTTATTATTGTTTTTAAGCTTTTGTGAGCCACCTTGGGTCCAGGTTGAGAGAAAAGCAGTGTACAAATATAAATAAATAAATACATTTAATGACATTAAAAATAATTTATTTATTTTCATCAGAGAAAAAGGAAGGAAACATAAAAGGGAAGGAAACAAAATTAATTATTTTTAATTAATTATTAATTATTATTTTCTTGTTTGCTTTTTCTTTGATAATTTTTAATGTATATTGGATGTATGTTGTTATTGTTGTTAACCGCCCTGATGTTTCGAAGGGCGGTATATAAATAAAGTTTTTATTATTTTATTATTATTATTATTATTATTAATTGATTGATTGATTGGTACATATATTATTTGTTCTTGTTTTTTATTTTCTACTTTCCCCAGTATAATGAAGCTTGAACTTCCATGAATTTTGATATCCATTGGGGGGGGGGGGGGGATCTGGAACCAAACCCCAGAAGATAATAACAAGCTCCACTGTACATACTGCCAATATATCTTGCTTGGGCACAAAACTCTGTTTTTCAAAGAACAAGAAGTGGTGTTTTGCATCCCTGGTTGCTGTTGCAACCACTGTTGAAATGTATTTATTTATTTAATTTCATTTACTCATTTTTTAAAAAGAATTACTTCATTTTAATTCAGTGTATTTGGTTTTATTTATTTATTTTAAATCCTGCCTGTCTCCTAATATGGTTACTAAGGTGATGAGTTGAAACATAATATGGTTAAAACAATACATGGTACAAAGCTTATAAATCAGGAAATAAATCTTATTAGCCTATTTAAAATATTTAACACATTTAAAATAGTTTGAAATATATTTAAAACATCAAATAAATGCACAGCACACCCTATTAAAAGACTCTACTGTACTGGAGTATCTTGCCTAGAGGGAATGGCTAGAGTGGGATCCAGAAGTGAAACTGGCCTCCAAAGTCATCAGTATTGCCCACCCTGGTACAGTGCCTACTGATCATCCCATCCTATTTTCCCAAGATTTTATCGCACCAAATACAGAACTGAATACTGAAAATGGATATGAATGATAACAAGAAATTTTTAAAAAGTATTAATAAAAATAATAAATAATAAAACTTTTATTTTTATCCCGCTTTTCTGTGTCGAGACAATCAAAGCGACTCACAACATATTAAAATATCCACATTTACAAAATTATGTCCCAAATTCCCCCCTTAAAACAGGATTAAACAAGTTACAGTTAAAACATCTATTAAAAACACAATAAAAAATACAGCGAGGACAGAGCGATGGGCTGATACATGATGTGGGGGGCAGTCATTCTGGGGCCAGGCACTTTTATTAAGGAAAGGCCTGCCGGAAGAGATCCGTCTTGACAGCTTTTTTAAAACTGTCTAAGCTGGAAATTTGACAGATCTCGTCCGGCAGGCCGTTCCATAGTTTAGGAGCAATTGCAGAGAAGGCCCTCTGGGAGGTAGCAGTTAGTCTGGTTTTTAAAGGCTGCAATAGATTCCTCCCAGAGGACCTGAGGGTGCGGGGTGGATTATATGGGAGCAGGCGATCCCTCAAATAGGTTGGGCCCAAGCCATGTAGGGCTTTAAAGGTTATAACCAACACCTTGTACTGTGCCCAGAAACTAATAGGCAGCCAGTGAAGAGATTTTAGGATGGGTGTAATTCGGTCACTCCTAGTTTTTCTGGCAACAAGCCTATTAGGCCTTAGGTTCAGCTTTTAGGGAAATACTGGAACAAGAATGCCTTGCTATGGATTTCCCGCATGGGTAGGCTGTTGGGCTAGATGACCTTTGGGGTTCCTTTCAGCACTACCATTTGAAGGCTTTGGAAAAATACTGACTGGATTTAGGATCCTCTTCATTCTCTAGGACTATTCTAGGGGAGAAGGAGGGTCCTACAAAGTGCCTCTTTGTAAATACCAAGGCCACCTTTCTGCTTCACTTATCAACACATTGTGTACCTTGCTTATTTGCTAAACACTCCCCAGATACCTCTAGCAAAGTCAGCCAAGTCGCAATGAGAGATGTCCTATACTTGCTCTCTGTGTTTTGCCCATGCCTCTCTGATAAAGACAAGGAAACATAATTGTTTGCTCTAGAGTGCTTGTGTGTGCTTGTAAAAAAACTGAAAAGACATCTCGGAAGTTATAAAAAGCAAAAACATAACACCTTATCAGGAAAAAAAATATACAAAGACTTTTTAGATATTTTTATGTAGACCTTTTTAGGGCATTATTATGGCCCTTTTTATAGCTTTTGTGGACTCAAGTTCACTTCATCAGATGCAAGAAGTGTCATCAATTGAGAGAAAGAGGATTAGAAGGGAAAATATAAACAGTGGGATCAGATAGCAAAAATCAGTCTGTGAGCTTAGACATTTGTTCTGTGATATAAATCACCCTCAAATTCATTCACGTGTATTAACCCCTAGATTATGGCAAGTAGCATGTTGGCTGCAAGATTAATTATATGAAAAAACCCAATGGTTGAGCTAACAGGAGTTTCACTGGGGTTTAGAAATGGTTCATCCTGCATCATTAAACACCAGACCAGCATGTGATGCAGTTAATGGATCCCTCAGATTTTGAATGAAAATTGGTTTTATCTTTTAAATGTATATATTTAAATATAAGTGTAAATACCTTAAAGGCACCAAATCCTGGGTAATCTTGGAAACTAAACAGGGTCAGCCCTGGTTAGTACTTGGTTGGAAGACTGCCAACAAATCCCAGGTGCTGTAGGCTATATTTCAGAGGAAGGAACTGGAAAACCATTTCTGAGGATTCCTTGCCTAAGAAAGCCTTAGGAAATTCATGGATGTGCTGTAAATTGATAGGCAACTTGGAGGCACATACGCACATACATTTATGGGAAGGCCTAGCTACACTGAAGTAGTATTGGGACAGTTTGAAGTACTACTTTTAAAAAAGTAGTTAGTTGCAGTTATCATTCCTAGTTTCCCACACTGGAAAAGTATCCATCTGCCATTATATTTACATTTTTTAAAAAAGTATTTACAGTCCTATTATTCAAAGCACCTAAATGCTTTAAGTTACAAATAACCTATTATTCCAAGCTCTAAAATTCAAAATTACATTTAACCCAATAGGTTAGAATGAGGTGGGGAAGACATGGACTTCAACTCCCATCAGCCCTGGTGAGGGATGATGGGAGCTGTATTCCAACATTTGGAAGCCCACATGTTATCCTTCCCTGGGTTAGAGCCAGATATAATCATGCTTAGAATAAATTCATTGACATTAGTAAGACAAGGTAATCATCACTAATTTAGCTCCCATGGATTTGGTCTAAGGATGACTAGCAATGATCACTATTTGTATGTGAGATGATGGGCTTTCATAGATCAAAGATAGATGACAGATAGAAAGACAGACAGAAACTTCCTAACTCCTCATATTACTTCAGACTCTACACATTTTGATAAATAAGGACGAATATTGATTGCCAAGTACACAATAATCAAATTCAGAAACATAGCTGAATTTAATTTAATGGCTAGAATCCTCTTGGTCTTTTGGATATGTTGCAAAAAGAGGTATCATTGTTGTTCACCCAGGGAAAAATGGGGAAGAACGAGCAGATTCTTCTCCCTAGACAACTACAACACAAATATGCTGGCAGAGACTTACACTCTGCCATCATATTTATTGGATCTTGGCCATGTTCTGCTTTTTTATAATGTCGAGAAGAACTCAGAATAAAAATTAGTTTATCAAAATGCACCAGTACCTTCAAGGGGGAAAGTAGTTACATTTTTAAAAACAAATTCAACTAAGACAAGATCAGCAATTCAATAAATATAGATTGAATTCACTATTGCAATGAAATGATTAAAGTAATCACTACGTTTAAAAAGCAAAAGCAACATTAGCAAGATAAAGCCCAACCCATACTGGTAGTGATAATCTTATTTCACCACACCAGCCTGGCTTAAATACAGTTCATGAATATGGGGTCTTCTCACCAGGCTGGAGATGATTCACAGCTGGAACCCCGGTTTTTCCTCCAAAGGAGGCTGGCGACAGCAGGAGTCCTGTGATTGCATGCATATATACATATATACAGTGTGTGTGTGTGTGTGTGTGTGTGTGTGTGTAAATAAGGCTTTAGTGCTCACTCATGAGTCACAAATAATCCTTCCTTCTCACATGAATTCATTCTGAGTGATCTGTAAAGATCAGAACTGTTGCAACTTACTCAAAGCCAAGTTAATCATGCTGAATTATAAATCGTCATTTAATACAGTCCTGGTGTTTCTGTCATGCTTTGCCATGAAGAGTCCAAAGCCCTGTTTGCATTGGCCAAATACAACAGCCTCCCCCTGTTCCCTCAGTGGGAAGATCAGATGATGCCCAGTTCTGGTATGAGCAGATTGGATGACAGCTGGCCCACTCAGTGTCAGAACTGGGTTTTACCCCATTATCCCAAATTTTAAAACCTCACCAGTTTCTCCAGATTTTCCAGGAAGATCTGAAATTCTCTGTTATGATGCTGAGTGGCTGTTTGACACACATCGCATTCAATGCTTCTGCTAGTCAATCACTCTGAGGTCAGAACAAGATGCCCAGCCATATGACCGTCGCTGAGTGCCTTGTTGAGACTTCAGAGTGAAACAACCTGTGTGAGTGAAGCGGACACGCCAGGCAGCTCAATAGGATGTGCATGTCCTCAGCTACCCAGCTACAGAACAGAGAGGCCTTTGCAATGGTGGATGGTTGAGGCAGCTCCAGAGGCAGAATATTCCAGGCTACTCCATGCCACCTTCATCAGATGATGAGAAAAAGTCAGGAAAGTGGTACCTGCAAATGGAATCAGAGGACCAAACAAACAAACAAAAAATCCAGCCTTGTTTAGGGGCCACTGGAGATTTAGAACATTGTCATATTGGCCTGCTATCTTATAACAAGCCTGCTAGTTTAAGAATGGAAGCATAACAGTTTGAAATCATTTCTTATCACACTTTCCACCACACATTTGCATGATCTATATTCCTCGATGAAATACCTGAAGGGGGCTTTGGGGTGTACCATACTCAATTTCTGTCTGGACTGGGAATACATAGGGGGCATTGGGGGGGGAGAGGAAGAGAAGGAGACCCAGCAGGGCCCCCAGGTGTCCAGAAGCACTGGCAGTACTAGTTTGATGGGCATGGGCAGGCATGGCTGGCAGCAGGTAGGCTCAAGACCCTGTTTCTTCGAGATGGCTGGTGGGGTGGTAGCAGTGGCAATACAGTTATCAAGGGTGACTCAGGGCCATCAGCTCACCCCTCACTGGTGTGTGAATGTGAGGCATCACAGCTTTCCTTTGGCACTGCATCCAGATGACGCAACACCAAAAGGAGCACTGGGAAGTGCCACAGCAGCAGCAGTTTCCCCAAATAACTTTGGGTTGTGGTTGGCTACTATGACCACTCCCCCACCCCACCAGCACATTTATACACCAGCTCCACACTTTAGAAGAAAATGATGGGATAAGCTATCCTGGCTACCAACACTTTCCTGAAGGTAGCTGCTGCATGTGTTTTACACATTTTAAGTCATGCTTATGTGGTATGTGAGCAATCTGATTTCAATCCACAGTTTACTGAGTTTCCTGCAATCTCTACTTCCTGGATTATCTGGAACCAAATGCAGTTATTGCTGTTACATCCTCATGTTTAACCTCATCCTCATCCCATCTGGCTGCTGATCCACTGGGGAAAGTGTACACCTTTGACTCTTAGAATCATAGAGATGGAAGAGGCCACATGTCATGCCCAGCCTGGAAGATGGCTTGGAGGACTCAGAGGATGAGCTAGAGCCTCTGGGATCTGAACCTATAACGGAGGAGCCAGAGCCCCAGGGGCTTGAACCTGTAATGGAGGAGCCAGAGGCTGGCCCTAGTTCTGCTGGAGCAGAGTCTATGGCCCCTCCAGAGGTTCAGCAGTCAAGTTTGCCTGGTGCCGAGGCTGTGGACATGGAGGAGGATCTGGGCAGCGTGCCTACCTTCAATGAGCGTCGAGCAGAAAGAGAGGGCCTTCGAAGATCTCGGAGGCTTTATCAGAAGCGTCTTCGTAATCAGGCACAGCTGAAGGCCAGCTCCTTGCCTTCTTAAGCACCTGGAGCATGTGTGGTTCTTTGCCAGTGGATATCTGACTCTTTTAGAGGAAAGACTCTGTCTCTGGCTCCTTGGCTTCTTGTCTTGACTACCCGGAAACTTGACCTTGGACTGCTTTATCTACCTGCCTATCTGTTACCCTGAACCTCGGACCGTCTGACAATTCTTCTGGTAAACCCTTTTGGTAAAGCTACTGCAACTCTCCAGGACTGAGTAGCTTACACTGACTTTGCTGTGCTGGGAGGGGGTTGTTTGTTTGAAAACTAGCTGTCTTATCAGCCCTTTGGCTGCTTTCCCGGACACCACAAGGGACATCCAGTCCAACCTCCCACAATGCAGAAATACACAATCAAAGCACTTTCAACAGATGGACATCCAGCCCCTGTTTAAAAAAACCCAAAGAAGGAGACTCCACCACACTCTAAGGCAGCAGATTCCACTGTCAAAAAGAATAATCCAAGTTATTTCTAATGTTTAGGTGGAATCTCTTTTCTTGTAATTTAGGCCCTGAACAAATGGGCACCCAAGTATGTACTCTGTGTGTACTAGGGTTGCCTGGGGGCGTCTCTTTTAGACACCCGCAACCCTAGTACATACAGAGTACATACAAAATGGTGGCGCCCTGTTCACATGGGCGCCACCATTTTGACATAACGGACTCCCAGTGTCCGCACATCGTGACTTCTTTTTCTGCTACAGAGAAGCCTCACCATTTGGAGGCTGAGGCTTCCTGACGGTCTGTATCCCACCCCAGTCTCTGGAGCAGCAGCAAACAATCTTGCTCTTTCTTCAACAGACTTTCAAATATTTAAATATGGCTATCATGATACCTTTTACCATTCTCTTCCCAAGGCTAAACATACCCAGCTCCCTAAGCTACTCTTCACAGCCCTATAATTCACATAGATCAAATCTGTTTGCAAGATTGGCCACACAGACAATTTCAAAATATGTATTACACTACATATCCTGTGTCCTATTCTCTGGCCAATTATTTGTTCTTGTTTTCATGCAGATTTTTGTTTTTGTTCATATATTATTTGTGTACACTGATAGAATTGTGAAGTCGAAGGCTTTTGTGGCTGGCTTTTGTGGGTTTTTCAGTTATGTGGCCATGTTCTAGAAGAGTTTGTCCCTGACGTTTCACCAGAATCTATGGCTGGCATCATTAGAGAATATTGGCATGGAAGTGAGTGAGGTATTTAAATATATTGTGTGACCCTGGGTTGGGAGGCAGATTAACATGGAAATTACTCCTCCCAACCAGGGTACACACACACACCCCACTCACTTCATGCCAGCATTCTCTGAAGATGTCAGCACAAAAAACTATTGATAGAATTATTGTTTCATGGGATTTTGTTCCCACTTCAGAGTCCACAGGACAAACCAGAGGAATGGGTGTCTCTCCAGACAGTTTGGACTCTATTTTC